>NC_056733.1:1233557805-1233660305 GCF_019279795.1 Protopterus annectens | reverse complement strand
AGACTTCATCATTTTCTATGATGCTTTGTGGCTCATGTTTCCAGTGTTTTTCAGCCACTTCAATACCATAATATTTGCACAATCCCCAGTGCAACAGTCTTGCCACATTATTATGCCTTTCAGTATACAGTCCTTCTGCCATTAGCATGTCACAACCAGAAATGCAGTATGCGACTGTTTCCATTTCTGTTTTACAAAACCTACACTTATCTGTTTCTCCCACATGTTCAAGTGGCTTTGTAAACTAATGTGTATGTAGCCCCCCTATCTTGGCCGCCAAATTTAACCTTTCATCTCTTAGTTTGAATTCACTGCTCCTTAACCATTCATGTGTTTGATCCAGATCTACATGAGGTTCCTCCAGATGTTTTCTGTGCTTGCAACTATATGTATTTTCCACATTTTTTGCCTTCTCATCTGATCCTTATATTCTTTCTTTTGTTTTTTGACACATTCATTTCCTGCCTATTTTTTATCTACTTCTGATTTGATTTCCATTCCTGTTTGATGCCGATATGCTTCTGCTAGACTAAGCAGGGAAGTCATCTTACATTTATTCTCCTCATGTTTCAAAACTTTTACTATGTTTGGGTCTTGTGAGGTCTGCAGATATGTGTGCAGTCCCATGGTTTCAGATCTATACATGTAATCAATTTCAGGGAGGCCCATACCTCCATACCTCCTTCAAAATGGGAATATATAATCTTGTTATGCACTGATTTTTATAAATCATTTGGTGAGCATGAATCATTATTTTTGTTTTCCTGTCTAATATATCCAACATGTTTTAGGGCCAATCAATCACTGCAAACTGTAAGTTAGGACAGGAAGAGCAAATTGGTTTATAACTTGAATTTTGTTCTGAGATGTCAATGCTGTTTTCAGGATTACTGTAAGTCTATTAAAATATTCCTTACTACGTCTTATTAGCATTTGTTCATGTTTTATTGTTGATCCTTCATCAATTCCCAAATATCTATACACTCCCTCTTGCTTAAATTATTTTATATCACATTCTTGTTCCAAACTGATGTTTTCTTGAAGCTGCAGTATTCCTGCTTTGAAGGTTGCTTTGGCACATTTATCAAGTCCAAATGACATTCATATATCATCTGAAAAACTTTTGACAACTTGTAGTTGTGCTTTCAGTTTCTCATCTGATGAGCCATGCAGTTTTAAATCATCAACAAAGAGAAGATGAGAGGTCTTTGCACTCTGTTGTTTTCTAGGAGCCAAATTATAGCCATGGCCTAAGCTGGTAAGTAGACAGCTTAATGGGTTAAGTGCAAGACAGAATAGCAGGGGGAACAGAGAGTCACCCTGGAATATCCCTATTGAATTTTTATCCCTGGAATAATAACTTGTCCTTTATAATGGCTTAATTGCAAAGTGGTCTACCACTGTTTCATGGTCACTGTAATGTAGTCAATCAGTGTAGGGTGTATCTTATACATTTTTAAGCACTCTTTTATCCATGAATGTGGGATACTATCAAATGCTTTTTTGTAGTCAATTCATTCCATACTTAGATTCTTCCCCTTTTTGCAGTTCTCCACTATGACTTTATTTAACAACAAATGATCCTTTGTTCTATATGATTTTCTTTTATTGCCCTTTTGTTCTATTGCCATAACTGGGTTTTCTTCTAAATGACTACAAACTTTGTCAGCATAAATTCCAGTGTATAATTTATACGTCATCAGAAGGCAAGTTATTGGTCTATAATTTTTAGGGTACCTTGCAGGTTCACTGTTGAGTAGGAGCATTGTTTTTTCTGCTGTTATCCAGGTCGGTGTCTGTTCAGGCTGTGCATATCTACATAGTTCTTACTCATAGCTAAATCTCCATGCATAGATGTTAATAATTTTAACCAGAAGTTAGGTACTGCATCTGGGACTGGGTTTTTTCCAGTTAAAGGCTTTTCTTAACTTTGTTTCAATCTCTCTGGCAGTTACTTCATCACATTTCATATCCTGTATCTTTAAACTTATTCTTTATTTTACTTATTTTATCCATTTAGTATCTTTGTTATTTTCCACAGGATCTTCATAAATACTTCTCAAAAATGTATCTATTTCTTCTTTTTTTGGTGGTCTTTCAATTTCTTTTACCTTGTTTCCTAATTCTCTATAAAACTTTTTTGTATCATCAATAAATTGCTTATTTTGTACTTTTCCTTTATATTTATCTGCATATCTTCTAAGTTTTTTCACCTGTGCTGAGATTTTTAGTTAGTTATTTGGGATAGTGCATGATAGATCCTGATCTGCTCTAATACTGCACATTGCCTTTATCACATCTATCTTTCTAAGAATTTTTATTGATCGGTTCCCTCTTCTATACTCCCCCAACAGTGACACTTCTTGTTTCAATTGCTTTATAAATTTGTCTATTCGATACTTTCATGATGGTATTCGATGTTTCCCCTTCCTTTCCCTCACTACTCTATATTCTGGTGGCAGAACATTTTCAGTTATCAACTTAGCTGCACAGTAATATATCCTGTTTACTTTCATTATATCGCATGGATCTGTATGGCCAATCTTAATTACTGTGCTCATTTGTTTTATTAAACTTCTAACTTTTTGGGGTTATTGACCTTCTGCAGTCTATTTCCTTCATTAATCTTAATATGTTGATCCATCTCTACCAAAGCAAGCAACTCTTCTTTTAGCTAAAAACTGAGGACGCATTTTTTGTTTTCCATTTCCTGTGGGCATTCTATAGAAAGTTCTATAGCATCTTTCTGTGGAACATTCTCTTCAATTTCATCCCATGCCATCCATTGCTCTGTCATATGGGAACTCACAGGCCTATCATTCCTCAGCATTGACTGTGTCAGAGTTTCCACAGTTTCCTGTTCCTTCTCTTGCTGTCCAGCTTCAAGTGAACATTTATACTGCTTTCCTGTGGAAAGCTCCAAATATCTTTGTATGGCATCTGACCAATTGCTTCCTGTTCCACTGGTTTCCCCTTAATTTAGATGACCATTGGTCTATTCTGTTGTGGTGCTTTCTGAATTAGATTTTCTACACTGAATCCTTCACTTTGCAGGTACTCCATAACCTCAGTTTCTCTTTCTTTAACTTCTCCATTACTAATCTCCTTTTCTATTTTTTTCTCTTTATCTTCTTATTTTTTGTATTGTAAAGGACTCCTTTGCCTGTATTCCTCTTTAAATAACTTTGATGCTGCTCCTTTTTATTGATAAGTTTTACTTTCTCCTTTCCATAGATATTACTCCATATTAAATCTCTTTTTCTTTCCCATGTCCACATTTCTTCTTCAGAGGTCTCCTGATCTTCCTGTTTCTCCCTACTCTGAGGGCTCATTCCATTATGCTGTGATATAACCTGTGTTAGACCTCCTACACCAAATCCTTCACTTTGCAGCCACTCCATAACTTCAAATTCAATTTTAACTTCTACTTTATTAATCTTCTTTTCTACATTCCCTTTTTGTGATTTTTTTTATTGTGAAGTGCTCCATATCTGGATGCCTTTGCCTCTATTTCTCTTCGAATATCGTTGGGGCTGCCTTCTTTATATTAATTAATTTGGCTTTCGCCTTTGCATAAATATTGCACCATATCACTCATATTGCACCCTCTTTCTTTCCCATGTCCATATTTCTTTTATATACTTTTCAAAAATCCCTAGGTTTTGTTGTTTATATTTTCGGACTACCTCAGATGCTTCTTTTTCCAAACAGATCAAAGTTTCTTGGTCTATATGCTGTTTTTCACAATTTTTGTTGTATTAATGAACACAAATTTCTATTTGAGGCTTCTAATAGTTTTTCTTGGCAAAGTATTTTCTTTTCTCTAATTTTTCTCTTAATCTTTTTGTATATCTTGTGTCTGGAAATTCTAGGCTATTAACATAATACTAACAATACATAAATTCCTTCTTATCTTTAACAGTCCACTCTATCGTCTTTATGGATCTTCTTTAGCCGATCAGTTTTTGTGATTTTTGTGGACTGCTACTTCCTTCTACAAAAGGGATGCCATCCTCCCCTGGGCCTGGCCTAGCACAATTGTAGGAATGCTTCAGTATTTTGAGGATTCTACACTGTCATTTTTTTTCCATTCCTGGCACCAGTGCACCTACCAGGATTGGGCAGTTTTTTATCTGCAGTCGTATACACCCAGCTATCTTTTTTTACTTTTTGACCTACTTCTGTCCATGTTATATGCTATGTAAATACAGCCTATGCATCAGTGTCATCTTGGTGAGATTTTGAGAAAAACAGGGTCCATCTAGTGAAGGTACTCACCAAGACTTGAAGATAAATTCAGTTTTAGCAACACTACTCTCCTTTGCTTACTGACTTGTCATCTCTCCATTAAAACCCCTGTATGTATGTATGTTGCAAAGAGAAGAAAACTGCAGCTGAACAGGTTCAGCAATTTGCAGTTTTGATAATATTCTAGAAGAGTTGTACTCTAAAAGTAGCAATTGCCAAGACCTGTTAAAACAGCCTGTTAAAATAAGTGCAAAGATATTCAGAAGGACTTGTTTGTTGAATAAATCAGCACTCCTTTTTTAAACATTCCTGCAGCCAATGTCAGATGAGAGTATGGTGAAATGCAAGAGCTGGCAGTTAAATGAAAGGTTAATTCAGTAACCAGGCTATGTGTTCCTTTGCTAACAGAGATTTTGCTATTTATCAATGCGGCATTAATTACTTATTTACTGACATTAGTTTACTGGGAAACTCTGACTGGATCATTTTTATCCACTTTCAGTGGAGCTCGGCATTATAAAACTCCACAAATATAAGTACAGAAGATACATACACATCTGTGAAAGCTGACATCATATTACAATATACTATAAATACATTGATTAATACAAATATTAATACATGTACATGTAGAATAATATACATATACCATCATTAAAGCAAGAAAAATACAATGTCATGTAGCATTGAAATGTCTTGACATGTTATAAGTGAGAGTTTCTTACTCACTCATAATGCAAACATCCGAGGGGAAGAAATCAAACAGTGGATAAGGAGGAGGAGCGGGAGGAAGGAAAGAGTGAGAAATAAGTATTTGTCAGAGGTAATAAGTGGAGTAGATATGGCAGGGAGGAGAAACAAAGAATAAAATCAAGATTAAGAATAAGGGAAATTAAACTAAGAAATAAAAACAAGGAAAAAGTGAGACGAGTGTATGTAGGTATTAGAGCAGAGGGAGTTAAAATTATTAGCCAGGAGAGCAGTGTGTGCAAAGCAGGAGTTTGAGAGGATTTTTTTTAGTTACACCTTAAATAAATTAAGTTTATATATATTGTCCTGATTGGTTCAGGGATTGTATGTCAGATTTTCACCACACAGTGTTAGCGCAGACATTGACAGCAATTTTTGTAAGGCTTATAGATGTCAATTAGATTTTTGGCAGAAGATTGAAGATGATGATTTGGGAGGTAGTGGTAGAGAATTGCTCTTTTAGCTCTTCTGAAAGTGAGATTTTATATAATAATTTGTGTTAAGAGAATTTGAGTATAACTCAGCTGGTCAAATAATTCTAGCCATTTTAGAGTTTTTAGGAAATGTTTTCTGTGATTTTCATTAGCTTCAGATCTAGCTACCTTGTTGTAACACTGTTCTTGAAGGCTATTTAAGATGATATAACTGTATAATACAGCATATAATAGGGGAAGAGGAATGTAGTGGCATGACTTGACTCAAGTGGATGCAGTAACACATTTTTTGGCTTTTTACAGGATTTCTTGTTTTTTTGATGATTTCTTTTTCATGTTGCTCTGAATATGGAATTCATATTTGATGATGACAGCTATTGTAACCCCCAGCAGTTTTGTACAGAGCACTAATTCAAATGGTGTCTTGTTTAGGGATTTGACTTTAAAGTTATGTTTTTTATGAGTAAGTGATTTTGAGAACAATAAAAGTTTGTCTTTCTCTAGATTAAGAACAAGTAGGTGGTTACAAATCTAGTGTTCAGTACAAATATAGGCATATTGTGTAATCTTTTCTAAGTTTGCTTGATTGTCTGAGAGACTAAAACAAAGAGTGAGAAGGTCACACAGAAAAAACAATCAGTAAAAACTAAATGAAAACTCCAGCCAAGCTAGAATTTCCACTAAGTGACCTCTCAAACCTCTGGATAGATGAAATGATCCTTATGAACATCAGGTGCTTCAGCTATATGGCGATTCTGAATGCCCATTACTTATTTCTTTTTAAGGCATTTCAATGGACAATTTCAGGCCAATGGAGCCAAACCCCACATATGAATATGTATAACTATGTATATGTATGAATATGAATATGAATAACACATATATGCAAATATGCATATCCACAGCTAGTGGGGTTTGGCTTCATTGACCTGAAGTTCTCCATTGAAACAACTTAAAAAGAAATAAGTCATGGGCATTCAGAATCACCATATAGCTGAAGCAGTTGATGTTCATGGGGGCCATTTGCATATATCCCATGTGCCTCTGATACAAGTGGTTTGAGAGGTCACTCATGGAAGTTCAAGCTTGGCTGGAGTTTTCATTTAGTTTTTACTGATTGTTTTTTCAGTGTAACCTTCACACTTTTTGTTTTAGTTTGTTAGTTGGAATATTTTGCAGTTCGCCTAATGGTAATGGACATCAGCTGGGTATAACAGCCCTGTTTTTCTTATACTTAGTAAAACATTCTGCTTGTGCTGTGCTGATGAGGTCATAACAAGGTTGAAATATGGATATCAACAGCTAGTGGGGTTTGCTTTCATTGGCCTGAAATTGTTCTCTGATACAAGAGGTTTGAGAGGTCACTCAGTGGAAATTCTAGCTTGGCTGGAGTTTTCATTTAGTTTTTAATGATTGTCTGTGAGACAGATAAGGGTAGAATTTTCTTCATACTGTTCAATGGATACTTGTATATAAGTATGCTTATTGTTTGTATAGATGAGGTCCAAGGCTAAAGCCTTGTGGGATACTTGTATTAAGAAATAGTTAAGGGAAAGGGTAGAATTATATTTGACTTCCTGGTAGCGCTCCGAAAATTAATTATTAAACCATTGAAGAGTACATTGGGATATACCCGCTGTGGACAGTTGTAGTCAAGAGATTTTTTTACAGCTACAGTGTTGAAATCCTTTGATAAGTCTAGGAATATGGAAGATATGAGCACTGACCACCTGCAACATTACCATTGCTGACATTTTTAGCCTAGTCAAGTAATGGAAGGGCTGGTCAGCAATATGGACAGCAAAGAGCCATTGGTCATGGAGGCAGAGGGCCTCTAGTACTGCCTCATTCTCATCATCTGTGAATTTTGTCCTGTGGGTTAACATAGATAAGCCACATGTGTTCTGTGTGCCCTGATTTTTAGACCTAGCTAGGAGATGAGTGCAATCGATAACCTCGCACTTCCATAGCCATTATACCTCCTGACAATTCACCTATCCTACTAATACCTGTACTTGTGCTGGACAGTTAGATATCTGTACCACAGTCTATAATTAAATGGTCAGGCTTGTATCTGTACTGAGCACATATTTCTCCCAAAATAGCACTGATGTGCATCTGAAAAAGAAGATATTATTATTATAATCAAGTGTTACTAAGATTATGGCTACTGACATATGCAGATGGCACACAGCACTAAAACTGTAATGAACAGTAGTCTTAAATGAGAGCCCAGGATTGTGTCTGTAACTATCCTGCAAGCTACCATAGGTTCATAGGTTCATAGGTAGGTACTAGGCTATTGGCCCTAGAGCCTATATAAGCCTAGCCAAAAAATGTACCCTGGCTTTCGCCACCCAAGAAAATTATTTTCCTGTGTCCCTGTCGAGCAGAGCCACAGAAGTGATCCCTGGGGTGAATTTCCCATTTCCCATCCAATCATCAAGATTTTTTTCTTGAAGAGCGCTAATGAGGAGCTCTGTTTGACATAGATAGGTAGTCTGTTCCAGAGTATGGGAAGTCTCTGGGACAGGAACCTATCCCTCCAGCATGTTCTGTTTATTGTGGTGACAAGGTTTAGGTCCTTAGAGCATGTAGCTCGGAGGGATTGGGATTTCTTTAAGTGGAGCATGTCCAACAGCTCTGGGTTTGACATAGCTTTGTATGTTAGGCTGAGATCACCCCTGAGTAGGTGATATGCGATGGAGTAAAGCTGTAGTTTTTTGAGACGGTCTGCAAAGGGCATCTGTTTGAGGCCAGTAATCCTCTTTATGAGGTATTTCTGTGGTCTTTCCAGTTGTTGTAGATGTCTTGTGAGGTACATAGCAAAAGGGGCATTGTACTCTATAATGGGTCTAATGAGTGATGAGTAGAGGGGAACAATGACCTCTTTTTTTCTAGATAAGAATCCTTTTGTGATGAGATGAGCCACGTAGAAGGATTTCCTGACTACTGTGGCGATGTGATTATCAAAGGAGAGACTACTGTCCACCTGTATCCCAAGGTCTCTTATCACATTTTCGGCATTAAGTAGACAACCAGCTATGTGGTAGCTCATGGGTACAGAGTTTTTACCAAAGGGGATGACAATACACTTTTTGGCATTGAGCTTCAGGCCATGGCTTTGATACCAGGTATCTGTCTCAGTGAGGCCCTTTTGTAGTTTGTCCACATCATTAGGCGTTTTGATTATGGCTCCTAGTTTGCAGTCATCTGCAGACTTTGTTAGCCAAAGACCTTCTGTGTTAGCCTGCACTTCAGGGAAGTAGATACCAAACAGGAGAGGACCCAGGACTGAACTCTGTCGTACTCCACTTGTCACTGGTCTGAAGTCAGATTTAGTATCCGCTACTTTCACAGTGTGGGTTCTGTCCGTGAGCCAGTTGGCAACCCATCTTGTGACATAGGGATTTATACCTAGTATAGTGAGCTTATCTATAATTCCAGAGTGGGGCATGTTGTCAAAAGCCTTGGCAAGATCTAGATAAGCTGTGTGAACCATTTTACCCTCATCTATGGCTTTGGTGACTGCTTCAAAGAAGTCACTCAGGTTTAGGAGACATGATCTGACTTTTATAAATCCAAACTGGGTAGGGTCCAGAGTTTGGAGATTACCAATGTCTTTGTTTATGAGGTCCATGATGATACATTCCATGGCCTTGCAGACCAGGCTCGTCAGTCTAATGGGGCGGTAGTTCCCGGGGTCCGTCGTGGCTCCACCTTTGTGGAGTGAGATAACCATTGCAGTGCGCCATTCAGTGGGTACAAAGCCTTATGTGAGGCTATGATTGAACATGGTACTTAGGTAGGGTGCCAGTTCATTCTGTAGTTCGTGTAGAATGCAGCCTGGGATATTTAGTTAAGACACTTTTTACCAGCACATTTCAAAGTGCTGACAAAAAGACATCTCTTGGAGGTAACAGGGTAAAAAGCAGTCAAAAGCTACTGTTCTACAAAGGAATAGAGTTGTATGAAATGGCATTTATCTTACATAAATAGGCATCTTCAGTCAAAAGGATAAACTTCAGCAGGATTTAATCTCATTAAACACTGTTTTCTTCCATAGTGAAATGACATTTTGAGCTTTCTTGTGGTGCTTATAGCATGTAAACTTACCCATCTGGGTATGATTATTATGCTAATTATCACTCAGCTCTTTACTTTTTCTGAATCACTCAATTTGCACAATGAACACCTGTGTTAAACATTTTGCAAATTTCTACACAATACCATGCACACCTGAGCCCTTGTCGGCTATAATGTGCAAATGTGATCAGCTTAATATTTTAGGGATAAGAGAATTGTCATGCCTTATGGATCCATCTGGAGATGAAGTTTCTGTAGAACATGTATTTTCAACAGCAAAGGGTGGTATGGAGGACTGCCATATTTCACACCTTAAAGTTCCATTACAATGGTAATAATACAGCAGCAATATTTTGAGAGTTTGTCATCTGTCAAGTAAATGTGATGCATGTTGAGAACCATTATTGCCTGGCAGTTGGGACATGTGAGAATTGTGTTGCATGCCAATTGTCTATCATTTCACATTGAGATTCTTCAAGGTGAAACATCATGGCTGGAGAAGGAGAGGTGGATGTGAGGAGGAGGAGACAAGGATATTTCTTTACCTCTTCCATAAAGATTACAGCTGGTGGATTTGCAGGAGGGTTATACAGGTACACAGTATAAGACTGAAGCATGGAATATCCTAGCCCAGACTGTCACCTGTGCAACTGGCATTTCATACATGGAGGAAGAGTACCATCTTCATTACAGTTATATTAGTTGCCGATTTCTTGCCCTCCTACACTGATGGGAGGATGAAAATCAAAGAAGAGGTAAGTCTACATACCATAAGTATAACATATGTTAAGTTCACATATAAACTGGCATTTCATGCCATCCACAAATATTACACAGTGATCTCCTTATGTCTATAGTGCCTGAAGGAACAATTATGTATTCCATATTCCTGCATAATTCTAATTGAGCTGTTATAACTGGAATGCTTCTTTGGAATTCAGTAGTAAGCATATTTCTCTGCCTGTAACAAAACTGTGCTTACCTGGAAATTCAAAACTTTCTGTTCCTAAATGATAAATCAGTACTGTGCTATAACAGCAACTATGTTACTGGCAATGCAAATGTAAATTCCTATGTAATCCAAAAAAAGAAGCACCACGGATCCACAGGCACAATGGTTTAATAAATAACAGGAACCAGCACAAAAAAACGAAATATACACAGGGCACAGTGATCACATAATGATTTTCACTGTGTCCTGTGTATATTTTGTTTTTTTTGTGCTGGTTCCTGTTATTTATTAAACCTTTGTGCCTGTGGATCGGTGGTGCTTCTTTTTTTTGAATTACAAGTTTGGGTTTGAGCACCATCCGTTTGTTCAATAAATTCCTATGTAAACAGTCGTGCATAATGTTGCATGCTTAATTTTATTGTCTGGCCTCTCTCTCCCGGGTTGTGACTGAAGAGGGTCCTGCATCTCTGGATTTGTCACCATCTCCGTTCGCAATGTTATGTCCGTCCCTTATATGTCTGCACCTGTGACCCTATTACCTGTTCTACTCACTTACACCTACTTCACTGCATATAACATTTCATGCTTTTATGTAAACTTGAATTACAATAATGTGCATACAAGCAATACTGACTGTGGTACAAGTTTTATGCCAGCTACTCCAGAGGCTCATTCAACATTTACTACAGTCACCCATCCATTATTCTAGCCAGGAGTAGGTCCAACATGATCTTCTCATGGGTCCTTGCTAAGGTGAAGATGAGAAGCAGCTCATCATGAACACCTGTATCCCCACCTGCATTCCTAATGATCTTCATGTCTGATTGTGAACACCTGTATCCCCACCTGCATTCCTAATGATCTTCATGTCTGATTGTGCACACATAATAAACAATACTGACGCTACAATGATTGTCTATGGGATGTTTCTGAATCTCTGGGATCATACCTCTTAACTGTCCAGATTTTCACCGAATGTCTAGATTTGTGCTTCATATTTTTGGTCTGTTCTTCATAAAATCTGTGGTTTTCTAGCAAATCACTCAGGAATGAAGCCACTAAATAACGCCATACATTTGACTTTCAGGCTTCATATCCTTCAGAAAAATGCATGTTAACACAAAATATTTTATTCTAGCTACTTTCTAAGCTTATAAGAGGAATATTTACAGTCCATTCCTATTTTTATGCCTTTGACTTCCTATTATTTTAGGCTTTATCTAGATTTCTTGTGCTAAGAGGTTGAAATGTATGCCTCTGATTACTTTCAAATATATACTGTGCTGTCACTGCATTATGTGAGTCTCACATCCATTAATTTGACCAAAACTCACTCATCTGGTTAGTTCATAATCAATGCCAGTCATTTATCAACTATGTGTAGTTAATCTGTCAATTTTTAATCAGTCTTCCTATTTTTGAATATGTGTTTGTATGAATTTGAGCTACAATTATAGCAGACTGTAGACTGTATACAGATGTATCAGAATAACCACATAATTCTTAAACTGATATGTCATGTGAGAGATGTGGTTATACAATGTCACTGGAGGCAGGAATTTCACATGCAAGCAGTGTTTTTCAAAATAGGTTATCGGAAACACACACACTACACCCACCATACAGAGTGTGGATCAAACACATAGCTCACATATGCTGACTTCCTTAAAAGTAATCTTCCTAAACCCCAAAGGTCTCCCATACATTCTCAGCAATCTCAAAAACACTGTACCAAAAATCTCCCACCAAGACACATAACAGCCACATCTCACAGTATCTCAACCTCTAAGTCCATTTGGCAGACTACCACATAATCCATTGTTTTGATTATAGGAGACTACTTTCCAGTCATCAGGCAGAGTAAGAGAGAGTAATTGTCAGTTGCCTGTCAGATGTTAGGCTCCGCCAGACTGCATGTGTACTCAGGTTATAGAACCATAAGTACTAATAAAACTCACTCATAGTCCATGTGGGTGTAAACACTCTGAGACATACCTGCCTAGACTTCATGGAGAAAGAGACCTCATGGAACTCTCAGACTATGTGCGGCAGAAGAGTATGAGTCTAGCATTGAGCAGTATTCTTACCTTCTCTCAGGTTGATGAGAACAGAAGATAATTGACTTTAATAATTGGTTTACTTTTTTGTGTCATTTGAACAGGGACAATATTTGTCAGCCTAGGTAGACATGTTCAACAGACTATGCTGCTTCACCAGGGATTGTGTGCACCTGTCTTCTCTAGGCTTTAGAATATTTGCAAAAACTGTGTACTCCTCCATAATGCCTTTTGTAGGCATTGCCAACCTGATAGACCCTTATGACCTAGCAAAACCAACTCACAAAAATCAAAAGGTGTCACTACTCAATGTCAGGAATCTAAACAGGAAACTCCACTCCATATAAGATGACCTGTCATTGTCTTTCTCTGTTTATCCCTCATCATCATATGTATCTGACAAGGTACATGCTACAACTGGAGCAAACAAGGAAGTTCCTCATAAAATGAATACAGCATGTAAACAACATGTCTTACATGTCCTACATGTCCTATATTTCCTACATGGATTGCCTCAAAGCCGTATCCCTGTACTCAGTCTCTTACAGATGGCTGAGAGGCATTCTCTGCCTTGCCTACCAAGCATCCCCTGATCCCACTCTCATCAACCTGTTGCACATCTGCAAAACAAATAACATCAGAATTACCAAATCTGCAGACCTAGATCTAATCTGCAAAAGAAATAAGACATGTTGTAGGGAAAGTATGTGTCTCAAAAGACTACCCCTTTAGTGAAACAGAGTTCCCATCCAACTTCCCTAACACATGTCAAGTGTAACTTGGACCTGTGAATGGGCAAAAAGAAATTTATCCCTGGTTTGACGACTATGTCTCGAGTAGACAGAGGCAATCTGCAAATACTTGATCACCTATGCTGATGGGTATCTATACCTCATTAAATAACGCAAAACAGAGGTAATCCAGAGGGTTCAAGTGAAGTCTGGTATTCCACCTGTAACCCAGAGATTGACAAGACTAAGAAAAAACAGAGTAAAAAGGATTAGTCCAGATAAAAAAAAATCACTTTAGTTACAGATCTAGGAGACTCTCTCTCTCTCTGATACCCTCCCTGTGGGAGGAATAGGAGTACCTTATTGAAGTTTGCAGTTGTTTATTCAGTTAAGTAGGTAGGTGGATGAGTGATCTGTCTGCTTAAAATGGTCCATTTTAAGAAGCATCAGCAAATTTGCTGACCCATATTTTGCTTTGAATTGGAAAGTAAGACATAAATATAGAAATATAGAAATACAGAAAACAAGTGAGGCCCAAGGACAAACCACTATGTGAGTCCAACTTCCACATTTTAGCATCAGAAAAAACATATCTAATTGCAAGCTTGCAATTTCTTCATTTTAACCAGTTTCCTACCTGTACAATTATAAAACCATTCATTTTACTTTTCCTGATGAGGTTGAAATGTACAACATCAGTCATTAGTCCTTCACCTAAGGATTTCCAAATTGATTTGTCAAACATGACCATATTTCCATAAAATCATGCTGTTTGATATCTAGTTTTGTATAAGTTGTCAAAATTTTAAACTTACCATGTATTCATTCGAAGCATTTTCCAGAAATGTACATCAATTAACTGGGCAGAAACTGTTATTAAAGTACAATGTCTCCCACCCACCCACACCCCTTTTTAGGATGGAAATAATTGCCTCTTTTCAAATGTATGAGTCAAAGACAGTACTCAGAGATTTCTTATATAACAATGCAGACAAGAAGCCATATAATCTACTATGCAACTTAGAAAAAAATTAAGATCATCTGGAAAAGCAGCTGTGCCATGTTTACTAGTCTTTGTAACCTTGTTTATATGGAGTTTGCTTTCTGCCCGATATTTAATACTAAGTGCCTTCATGTATGTCACACAGTCACCAAAGTTACCATTTCTTTTCTTTGTTCCTTTCTATGTTTTATTGGAGTCCAGGGGAGATTATGCCAAAAAAGGTTATAAGACAATAAATAAAACATTAGCTGTTTGTTTTTTGATGTCAAATTAATGCCAAATATGAAGTCTCATTAAAGAAAAAAAACTGCGTGTTGACAAGAGAAATAATATATTGAGTTTCATAGCAAACTAACAGCATAGTGAGTTCAACTGGAAAAGCAACAATTTATATCCAAGACAACAAGCAAATGTGCAAGAATGTTTAAAACCAAGCTCACTGCAGTTGAGAAAGAGGAGGCTTTGAACTCATAGAGAAATAAAGTCATAACAGACAGTACAATAATTTTGAATCAGAAATTACAAGGGAATCATAGGTGATTGTAAACTAGATATAATTGCATGAAATAAAATCTGTAGCAGCAATGTAATAAGTGGAGTTATATTATTGAATTATATTACATAAGAGGGCATCCTAGTTTCATTTGAGTTGTAGGTGATTAAATTCAACATTGCAAGATAACTAAATATTTGGGTGGGTTGTTTGAAAGCAGTACTGATGCCACATTTGCATACCCATTTTTCTGAAGATGGGTACATACAGGAATTTGAGTTTAGTGTTACTTATCTACAGAGGGAGGTTTTTTTTATGGTTTTCCAATATAGGCTACAAACATAGTAACTATACCAATTGATTGTCAATGGATGTGAACCAACAAATTATGCAAGCTAAGTGTGGGCGATAATTTTTTGTTCTAGGCTTATTTAAGCAGAAGTAAGTAGGTAACAAAATTTAAAATAGCCAAGGTCCTGGTGATGTTGAAATTGCGGATGTGTCTGTTGTGTCCTGAAGTGGATTAGGCACTTCTGTTTGTGATATAAAGTATATTTTGAATAGGGCAAGTAAGATTATTCCAGAGATGAAAAGATTACAAGAGACATCTGCAGAGATAAGATCTATCTGGAGGTAACTCTACTGACTGTAAATATTTTATATAGTTAGATAGACAGATAGATAGATTTAGTTTGCCTAATGCGAATTTGGTTTTGATGATTGCTTATTGTATGTAACTGCTGAACCTAAAATTATTATCAAGAGTTACGTAAAAAAACATGGTTGAGTTCTCTTCCTTGGTGGACAACAAATTAGTTCCAGCGATGTGAAGAATATTTCCAAGAAATAGTTACGTTAGGGTCAAGTAAAGAGTATGATTTACACAGAGAAGTTAAAGAGATGGTGGCTTGAAAGAGGCAAGATGTAAAGATGTTGATTAGAGTGAAGACATTTTGACAAAAACTGAAGAAATTCAGATTTATGGATTAGTGGAAAATTAATATTTACAAAAGCAGGGTTTCTGAATTAAATAATTGAAAGTGCAGTATTTTAATGTTAAATATATATGTGAAAACCAAACAAAATGTGAACATTTTCTTTCACAAGAAATAAATAAATAAAGAAAAAAATAGAAAATAAAAAAGACTAGCCATTTACTGAAAATGAATATAATGGAAAAGGATCATTCCAATGGATTTGAAAAATGCAGAAAATAGCCTCAACAGATTAAAAACTCACAGAAAAGTGAAACTACAGGTTTTGTGCTAAAGTGCTTAATTTGGGTCCCTATCAAATGATAGAAAACTCATTTGATGGAAAATCATTTGGCTGAAACCAAAACATAGAAAGCTCAAAACACTGAAAACTCGTTTGACTGAAACTCATAATACTGAAAATGCTATATGCCCTTTTCCCCACAGTAGTGCAATCCTGGATTTAGTATATATAGTTAGGGGGTGTGTGGGGGTCACAACCCCCATAATGGGGGATGTGGGGGTGTAGCCCCCCACATACTTCATACATTTTAAACCCTACACATGGATACTTATAACTAATTGTTTGTAGAAAACAATATTTACATAAACTATGTGGGGGGGCTATGCCCTCCACACCCCTCCATTGTGGGGGGCTGTGCCCCTCACACCCCCCTAACTATAAATATTAACTCCAGGATCGCACTACCATGGGGCAAAGAGCTTATAGCATTTTCAGTGTTTTGAGTTTCAGTCAAATGAGTTTTCAGTGTTTTGAGCTTTCTATCTTAGGGTGTCAGTGAAATGAGTTTATGTCAAATGAGCTTTCTATCATTTGATAGGGACCCCTTAATTCTAGTAGTGGACAAGCATACATATAATTGAGATAAATAGTTATTAGGCATAACAAATTAAATCCATTCAACCAAAATCTACACTGTCTGAGTGAGGAAGTTCACATGACACACTAATCACAGTGCCAATATTTTCTCTTAAATTCTTATCTCCCTATAACACTATGTAATTAATATATATTTATGTGGCACCAATCTAGTTAAATACCAGTCTTAGTGCTAAAACAACCAATGCATGGCTGGAAGGGTACAGCAGACCTGATAGAAGCAAAAGTAAATTTTAAAAGTACTGCGTAATAAGTCATAATTTATTTTCAGGTGTCTCATGAAACAGATAACAAATGGTATTAGCTCACTCACACTAAAATGAAAATGTTATTTGGGTCGGCAAAATGTAAACATAGGGATATTTTCAATGCAGCAAGATCTTTGGGGCTAGACACAATACATGTGTATGCTTGTAGAGATTTCTCTAGTTTAAATGATTGTTGTATTGGCTATTCCAAACCTTCTGAGAAGCCAGCATGATAATATTATCAGTACAGGTGCTATATTAAGTATAATATGGCCATGTCATACTCCTAGCTCTGTGTATTTTATGTTATTTTGTCTGCAATGCACACAAGCACACATATACATCCAATAATGAGAAGAGTTGTACCTTATGAGTAAGAGCTATTTCCAATTAGGAAACAGTAGATGCTATTTAAAAAGACAGACATTACACAAAGGAGTACTATGCTTGGAGAAAACCTCAAGGTAACCCAAAAGAAAGACAACATGGTTGATTTAGTAATATATTAAGAAAGGAGGATTAATGATAATGGTATATAAAAACTGAAACATATCTATATTGTAAAAAATAAAATGTATGGAGAATGTTTTGGCACATAAACAATTAATTTTAAATGTCCTTATTCTGTATTTTATGATGAAAATACACATAAAGTTTTGCAAGAAAAATTCAGGAATAATTATCAAGTAATATGTTAATGGGCCAACTATTTTTATTGGAAATATTTCATAAATATATATGTTTTACAATACAGTTTTACCTTCCAAGGTACTTTGCTATGACTGAATATTATGACAATTCAATATACAGTAAACATGTTTGTAATTATTATTAAATTCAGGACAACATTAAGTAGTTTTTGCATAACAGCATACGTCAATGCTGATATATAGTAAATGCATTAAAACTGTACAGTTTAATTAATGCTGTTGACCAAAGTGGTCAGGTTTGCAAACAAGCAAATAGCTTAAAAGCATACTCAATTAATTTTCACTTATCACTACACATAATTTTCTGCAGAAGCATTTCAAATGAATTGTTGCTGCTTAAATCAACAAAATGTCATTCAAGGTTTTTAATGCAAAACAGATATTAACAGTTACAGCAATGTGCCACTACACCATCTGAGCTGTTGTTTGAAAGAAAAACAGATCCGTTTACACAAATTAGTGAAGTTAACTTTGTGTGAAAGTTACTGGTAGCTTTTTAAAGAAATAAAAAATGACATTTAGCATATCTTTAGAAGGCTTGACATTCTAGCAAATGTATGCAAAAACAAAAAAGCAGTTTGTGGTGGTATATCACTTAGCTGATCCCATTTTAAAGACCTTAGTTTTCTGATGAAAATGAATAGAATGATTATCTTTGTGTAAGTCACCATGATAGTCATAACATGAGGGATCTCTACTGCTAGTGGAGTTTCACACATGGTCAGAGTTTCACAAGTCATTCCCATTACATTCACTGCCCTCCAAAGTCAGCACATGATTGTATAAAGGTGGACATACAGTTTGCCATCTACACTTCTTTCTTTTCACATGATGTCAAGCATTTGCTTAGTCTGTTGGGCTAGGACAGTAGTGGATGAGCACAGATAATAATCCCCTAGGAGTCCCAGTTCTCATTTTTAGAGATCTTTATTTTACATGCGTTTTATTAATGATTTATTGCTGAAAATTGATTTTTCTTTCATCACTCAGAACTGGGTATTTCCGTTTGGATGTATGGGGACATGTAGCATCTGTAAAAATATCTAGGCCCAAAACTTAAATCCAGGAGGAAAACCTAAACCAAGAATAAAAAAGCTAGCAGCATCCTCCTGGTCTTCCTAATTGGCATCAGACAGCAGTTCTTTGGATGTCCACCCACAGAAGTCTCCCTCCAGGCCTAAGGAGTCAAAGGATGTCCAATACCTTCTCAGTCCAAACATGACAGTAACATGGCAGTGCTCATTCAGCCCCTGAGCCTGTTATCTAAGGAGCTGTCTACCACTGCTGTAACTCCTCTGAATGCTATTATGTCAGACGAGTTGAGAATATCTATCTGACTTGAGCAGAAGGCAGAACTCTCTTGTGCCGACTACTGAATATCATGCACACAGACTGTTTCTTCTAATTAAGCAACTGGAAAAGTATTTAACTCTGCTGCTGTGGATGATAGGCACTGCATGCCTGATTGGCCTAAATCTCAGTCTTTCATCAAATGTACTTCATCTGTGGGTAGGAGACCTCAGTCAGAGTTCTTACCCATCTCACTGGCAGCAATACCAGTCTGGTTCTGGTTGGTCCAGGATTTCTTACTTTGCAAGGCTGGCAGGGTCTCACCTCTCTTCCTCAGTAAAGATTCCACAGAGACAGACATCACATGAAGGAGAAGGAGAGCTTTTCATACTTCATGCTAGATCATATTGCCAAAATTGGGGTAACAAATGTTGGCCCTTCAAAGGATAAGCTACAACTATCCCAACTGTCTCCTCCAAGCACCTTGAAGAAAAGTGGTCTGAGTTGAAAACTGTTGCATTAATTTATAGATTTTCTACATTTAAGGTTTGGATATTTGCATTACTTTTCAATTTTGGTATTACATTTTACAGTTATTTTTATTTTAAACATTGTTTTACTGCAAATTTATTTCTTATTTAAGTCTTAAAAGTTGGTGGCAAGGGTTAGATAAGAAACATTCCTTTTGCATTCATTGGCTGAATATGGATCTAGCTAATTAGTAGGATGGACTGACAAACAGTTTTCTTATTTAAAATGCTTACCTTCATTGATCTCTTCAGTTACAGGACCTCTAAGTTAAAAACTGCTATTTGACCACATTGAATTTTGGATTTTTCCCCCACCAACCCCTCCAACCCTTGTTGTGCTTTTAAACTTAATGCCTTTTTAGCTGACTACCCCTTAGAGTTTGCATTACCCTCCCAAAGCCATTTGTATTGGACAATAATAGTTCAAATTGATAAAGCATTCCCATTAGACTCTTGAGTTAGCCTCTGTTTGCTATAATACCATTTGAACTAGTGCATACTGCAATATTCATAGGGTTAATCTGAACTGTGTACTGCTTTTTTTCTGCATTATTCCTTGCTTTAACCAAAAGTAAACTGTTTGCATTTTTAACCTGGTCTGGGACCTTATTTCTGTAGTATCCCTCACAGTAATGGGAAAATTGTCAGTTGGTACAGAATCTAAGCCTCATTTATTTAATTTCTACTTCTTTTTAATGTTTGTATTTTCTTTGCCTATGGGCCTTAGTCTTACAGTATGTCACAACAATAGTGAGAGAACTGAGAATTGCTGCAGGATATTTACTTCATTTATTACATTTTTCCTGCATTTTTACTGTTGCATTTTAATGGCCTGGGGACCTTAGTCTTGTAGTATTACTCACAATAGTGAGAGCATTGTGAATTTCTGCAGGATCTGAGCCTCATTTAATATTTTCTACTGCATTTTTCTGTTTGCATTTTACTTAGTGTAAGAACCTTAGCCTTGTAGTACCACTCACAATAGTGAGAGAGTTGTGAATTGCTGCAGAAGCTGAGCCTCAAATATACACTTATACTGTATTTGTACTCTTCACTGATTGGATTCTTCTCTAATTCATCTCCTATAACCTGTGCTGAGCTATGCAGCAATGGCTTGCAGTGCAGTGTACAGGAGCATGCACCTACATTTGTAATTTTCCATATAAAACTTCCTCTGGTACTTTCTCAAATAGCTAGCTGAATGTAGAGCACATAGTTTGCCCAGTGCTAAGCACTACCACAAGAGTGTCATTTTAGAAAAATCCCAGACATCTCCTTCTAGCCCAGCAACTCCAAAACCCTGACTGCACCATTCCTCATAGGTCACAAAAAAGAGGATCCATAGCCATAGATATGCACTTTCCTATTGTCTCTGTAGCCATCCTGTTGGAAATAGACATCTTGAGACAATGTAGCAATTTTCTCATATTTACTAATAGCCACCTTATGCTTAAACAGACTGAAACAGTATGCGAGAGATGTATTTACACTATGCCTTTGGAGAAAAAGCTCTCGCATATGGACACTAATATCTCCAAAAAGGTTGCCAGTAACACACACACACACACAACACCTGCTATAGGTTAGACACATAAACTCACATATACTGAGGATCTTAAATGTAATCTACCCAAATCTCAAAGGCCTCCCATATGCTGCCCTCAGAAACATTTTATAGCTACATATGTAGCCTAAATGATAGGACCCAAGCATGTGCCGAATTAGTTACTAACGGTATCATGCATACGGATGCCGCAGAGAGGGAAAACCTACAAGCAGACAGATTTGGTGAAAATTTCACTCCTTTATCTCCTCCAAACTTATCACAAACTTTGCTCCCAACTCACCCCTCCATCCTACATATCTAAAGAGCAGGTCATTAAAAGCTTGTCTAAGGTAAAAAATACAGCCTCTGTGGGATCAGGCAGCATCCCAGGCTGTCTTTGAAACAAACTAAAACATGAACTAGCATCACCATTATGTACTCTAGTCAATCACAGCCTAACCACTGGCTTTGTTTCCTGCAGAATGAAGAACAGCAAGAGTTATTCCCCTTAACAAAGATGGCTTAACAACAGGCCCAGTGAATTATAGATGTATAAGTCTGACCAGCCTCATCTGTAAAGCAATGGAACGTATCATCATGGACCTCATAAATAAAGACATAAGCAATCTCCAAACCCTGGTTCTGACCCAATTCGGCTTTGTCAAGGGCATATCCTGCCTTTTAAACTTGGTAGATTTCTTTGAAAATGTGACCAAGACCACTGACGAGGGCAAATCTGTGCATACCTCGACTTGGCAAAGGCCTTTGACACAATCCTACACTCAGGCATTACTGATAAACTTAGAAAACTGAATATAAACCCCTTTGTTGTAAGATGGATTGCCAACTGTCTCACAAACTAGTCACACGCTATCAAAGTAGGTAACTCCACATCAATCAGCAGACCTGTCACCAGTGGTGTGTCACAAGGGTCAATACTGGGCCTCCTACTGCTTGGTATATACTTCTCAGAAGTTCAGGCCAAAGTTAAGGGGCTGTGGCTGACCAAGTTCACAAATGTCTGCAAACTGGGTGCAATTACTGAATCCCAAATGATCTCAGTATACTTAAGGAGAGTCTTACACAGATCAACGACTGGCATTTTAGTCATGGTCTCAAACTGAGTGCAAAGAAATGCATCATCATTCCCTTCGGTAAAATAATGTCCTTTCACACTATCAAATTAACAACAATACCCTATGTACCTACAAAGTGATAAAAAATCTGGGATCACAAATACACTGCGACCTTAACTTTGACAACCATGTGTCGACTGTAGTAAGGAAGGCTTTCTACATAGCACACTTGATTAACAAAGGCATTACCTCTAGAGCAAATGAGGTTATAACCCCTTTATAGTCATCACTAACCAGGCCCATAATTGAGTATAACACCCTTTCCGGCATGTACTGTGCAAAGCACCTGCAACAAATGGAGAGATCTCAGAGGTTTTTAACTAAGACAATCAAGGGACTCCAGCATGTGCCTTACACAGACTGACTAAAGTCCCTGTCACTATAAGCAGTGTCATATAGAATTCTTAGGGGAAACATATGCCTTGCTTACAGAGCAATCTCTGACCCAAACCTAATGAATTTGCTGCACATCCGTAAATCAAACAGGACTAGAGCTACCCATTCCAGGAACCGAAATATGGCCTGTGACTTGAATAGGATGTGCTGAAGGGAGATATTTGTCTCCCAGCAACTGCTGTGTCTATGGAATAGGCTGCCAATTCATATAAGGCAGAGCACCACTATGACACTGTCCAAAAGGAACCTGGACGAGTGGAATGGGCACTATAAATTCTTACTGGAGATAGTGCTCACATGCCTTCTGGATATGGGCATTCATTACTAAATTCAGTCATGGGTATTGACTAGAGTATTTATGGTATTACATTTGGATGAAATGGATGGGCTTAAAATAACCTCCAGGTCGATAGCCTAGTAACCTCCTATGATTCTATGATGAAGTCATCCCCTCACATGTGCCATATGACTCATGTTGTGTCAGTGGTCATACACAATTCTATAGACTAGGCATTTGTATGACTCTGGCAAGGTGTTAATACTGAGATGTAAGATAATGCTAATTGGTAGGACTGGCTTCTCCAGAAGAATGGATATTTACAGTTCCACTTAGTGGAAACATTTAAATTTGGAAAGCGTAAGGCCAAGTTTTGTATTCCCTTTTATGGAAGCCATACGCATTCAAACACAATGCTCAAGTTATCCCTTCATGTTGGTGTTTGACAACTGAGGTATGATTTATTGTGTTGCAACAACAGTTAGTGCATAGGTCAAGGGACTCTTGATGAACATTGCATATGTTTGAATGCGGTAGTGTGTACCTTTATTATTTACTTCACAAACAGTAATAACTATCAAGAATGGTTTATTCAGCAGATCTTGATGTGTGCCATGCTACATAGTGGTTACAAAGTGTCATAGGACCAGTGTTATCATAGTTTGTTATAGCTTTTGAATGGTGGGTTGAGAAATTGTTTCAAGTACTATGGGTCTGCTGACCATTGTGCAGTGGAGGTAGCAGCTGATGTGCAGAGGATACCAGCAGTGTTACTGGCAAGTCTACAACTGTTCACTGTCAACCTGGTGGTGATGTTGCAACTGTCTGTAGGATATGTTGCATGTTGTGATCGAGGTATTTGGATTTGTTGCCCAATGCTCACCTCAGTAGACATTTTCTAACATGGTAGTATAACTCCTTCAGATGTGTACTTTGTCATAGTGTGTTAAACATATGTGTGATTGCAGTAGGTAATACACATGCAATATGATGCTTATATAAGTGGACATGCTTTCCACTTCAGTCACATAATACGTTGAAACAGGGCATGCAGCAGTTGGCCTTATATAATACTGACACTTCTCCTAGGAGGTAACTTTCATGAGTGGTCTTGCTATTATACTTTTTATCATGTCCATAGGCATACACTGACATACACACATACCCACCCACAAAAATTGTTAAAGGACTACCTCCACATGACTTGCATTTGGCAAGATTAACATCTAAGTGAATGTTCCTTGCCATGTTCCACATCTCCAATGTACATATATCATATCTTTCATATTTTACAAATCTGTAATATGTGTGACATCTAGCTATAGATACATACAGATTTATATGTATAGATTTAATATAGCCATATATTTATATATATATATATATATATATATCTATATATATATATATATATATGTATATGTATATCTATATATATATATCTATATATATATATATATATATATATATATATATAATATATATATATATATATATATATATATATACATTGTGTACACAAGCTTTGCCTTACCTCTGTGCGGCTATGAGCCTGCGTTGTTTGAGCTGATGCTGCTCATCATGCAGAATGCCTTCGCTTCTTGTATATTTGAGTGGCATTGCTGCTACATGTGCACAAAATGCTGATCGTGCTAGCTCTAGCCCAACGAGTACCTGATGTCAGTGCATGCCTGAGATAGTAAATACAGGCTGTGAAAATAATATGAAAATCAACTTTTGTTTGCAAGTCATGTACTGAGGACTAAATGAGGAAAAAGGGCTCTTGCATTCCAATATACTATAATAATGTAACAGTAGCTGCATTTATTTGGAAGTTGCTTTTTTACACAAATTATCTGATTCTACTTATGACAGAAATCTAACAAAACATTTCTGCTAACAAGACTCCTGTTAAGCAAGAAAAGAAAAAAAGAAAACAAGATGCACAATTAAGGTAAGAAGTAAGAAAACCAAAACTTGAATGACGTGGAAATAAATACATTTTAATCAGTCACGTTTATGTAGCCTCCTCTATGCATTACTAAAACAGTGAAAACATAATTAGCAATCTGCTTTGAGACATGTTAGCCACTTATGTGATGACTTGTTATGTTTTTGGAATGTCATGAGAATTTTACTTCTGCAGAGAATTACAATATACATGTTTTCTTTTTGCTTCTGAATCTGCCTCCATCCTTGCATAATTTGCATCTATTTATATGATTCTGAAGCCATTTAATTAACATGTGCTTAAAATAATTAAAGGTTTCCTTATCTTATACTGTTTATTTAAACATAAAGAAGTAACGGTATAATAAATTTAATTAATTCTTCAAGGTAAATCAAATAAAGTATGGTTGTCAGGTCTGTCTCTTTCAAATTTACCAATGGCTAATGCAAATCAGAAGTGAAATAATTGCAAGGAAATTGTGATATTGCTGCACTAATTTCTTTTTTTTTTCCCTGAATCTATTTCAAGCTTAATGGACCATATTCACCAGATATGAAAACCAAATAAACTGCAGTATAAGAAATTGAAGTTATACATTAAAAATGAGCAATATTAATCAGCCTTTTCTTTACTTATATAATTTGGTTTTATGGTAAATGAAAGGTAGTTGTACAAATGATAACGCTGTCACAAAATATTACTCTAGGCCTCCTTACTAAATACTGCAGCTCTCACTGATTACTGTGTTATGTCAATTAGAAGTTTATATACCCACTCAGTCAAAATAGGGGAAGCCACCTCTAGTAGCAGACCCATAACAAGTGACAAACCGCAAGGATCCGTCTTGGGGCCTCTACTGTTTGGGATATACTTTTTTGAGGTGCAAGCCAAAATCATTTGTCTGTGGCTGACCAGGTTTGCAGATGACTTCAAGCTGGGCACTGTCATAAATTCCCCTAGTGATGTGAACATCCTCCAAGGGGGCCTTAACCAAACTAATGACTGGTTCCAAAAGCATGGCCTCGAACTGAATGCCAAGAAATGCCTCATTATTCCCTTTGGGGAAAATGGTGTCCCCACTAATTATCACATTAATAACAATGTACCAAGCACACAATCAATTTTGAGGGAGTTGGGCACCCAGATTAATAGCAACCTGACTTTTGACCACCATGTTGCCTCCATTGTGCGGAAGGCTTTTTACATGGCCCATCTCATAAGTCTATTTCATCCAGGAACAAGGAGGTCATAACATCCCTGTACTCCTCCCTTATCAGACCTATTATCAAATACAATGCCCCCATCGGCAGGTACCCTGCCAAGCACGTGCAGCAGTTGGAGAGACCACAGAGGTTCCTGACCAGGAAAATCCACGGACTCAAACACCTATCTTATACAGATAGGCCAAAAGCCCTGTCCCTCTAGTCAGTCTTGTACAGACTGCTTAGAGGTGGCCTGTGTCTGGCATGCAAGGCTGTCTCAGACTCAGCCTTGATAGAGTTACTGCATATCCGTAAGTCAAACTCCACTCACGCAACCCACACACAAGGTCTCAACCTGGTCTGTGACATTAATAGAACTTGTTGGCAGGATAGATTTGTGTCCCAATGACTCCCGCATCTGTGGAACAGACTTCCTCTCCATGTCAAGCAGAGTATCTCACTAGCCCTCTTTAAGAGAAACCTGGACAACTGGATGGGAAACAGAAAATATACCCCTGGGATCCCACCTGTGTCCCTGCTGGACAGAGAAAACAGGTACTGACTTTGTGAGAACATGGGCAAAATTCTTGGCTACTTATAAGGGCCTCCAGGACAGTAGCCTAGTATCGTCCTATGAACCTATGCAGTGTCAGCCCTCAGCATTCTGGGACAGTCGCACAGTGACAGGCATGAAGAGCAGTGTCATTAATGGGCAATCATTTTTTTTGTTTCATTTTTGAAAAATAGTATTATAATGTGCCTTAAGAGCAACACAGTTGTAAATGTCTCCCAAAAGTGCCCAAATGGAAAGTCATTTTGACTATTCTCTTACATGAAACCTGCCTGAAACATGTTTAGGACTCTGTCAGCAGCCATGATGTACTTAGTCTGTTCTGACAACTGGATGTTAAAATGAAAATTGTAGCTTTTGCTTATGTGTATTTCGCAAAAAAACAATGTAGAATTAGCTGTACTGTATGCCAAGGAGCATATACAATACAAGGTGGCATTCAGTGGAAACCTTTTACTACATTTAGTATTATAATGTTCTTATTGCTTTACTCTGTTCCTTATTTTCACATTTTCTTGCTTTCTTGGTAGTAAACTCATTTTAAGACTGGGTATTAGTGTTGTGAAGAAACTACTTAAAAATAAAAATAAAAAAATAAAAATAAAAAAGAAGCTATTTTCAAAACATCAGCTGGATCAGGCTATTACTGTGAGTATTTCCGCTGTGACTGCATGCATGAGTATGTATTAGAGTCTACAAAAACATGGTTTCTACATCAAATAAAGATGAACCTAGACTCCAGTAATAATGGAGAGGTTTCAGATATTATCCTATGTGACACTTTAAAGGTAGTAATACATGGTAAAGTTAAAAATTGGTATATAAATAAAAGGAAAGAATGGCATAAAAAAAACTGACAGACATACAAAAAGAAATTGATGAACTAAAACTAAAACTTACATCAAATGACAAATCTGCATTAGCTGACGTATGTAAACTGAACAAGGAATATCAGGATATCCTGCAGCATAAAATATCAATAAAGCTGGAAAAAATTAGATCACAATCCTACTCAATTAATCGCAAAAGTAAGCAAAGGATTGCAATTAGATTTAAATATTTAAATGAGAAAAGTCATATAAAAGAAATAATATACAATAGAAATAATCAGACTATCAAAATTACAGATCTTAAAAATATCTTATTATGTTTTAAAAAACATTACAAGAATATTAATAACAACTCGTGACAACAAAACTATAGACAACTTTCTTGCTAATGATATTCAAAAGAAACTATGCAAACACATTATTAATAACATAGATAAACCCTTTTCCTTTAAATAATTAAAGGGACAAATAAAAAAATCTTAAGACAAAAAAGGCACCAGGGCTGGATGGTCTAATTCTGAAAATTTACAAACTCTTACCTGATAACATCTTGAAAAATCTTACTCAGTGCTTTCCAAGAAGTTAAAACTACAGCAAACATCCCTTCCTCATGGAAATATTCTATCATCTCTCCCATCTTAAAACCAAATAAAGAGCAAAACCTTTATACACCATACAAGCCAATCTCTTTGCTTAACATTGACTGCAAGATATTCATGTCTATCTTAGCAGACAGATTAAATAATATTCTTTCAATATTAATTCATGAAGACCAAACTGGATTTATCAAAAACAGAAATGTACAAGACATTGTAATTAGATTACTGTCCTTAATAGACTTAGCAAGCAAGAAAAAAAGAGCTTTCTGTTTTAAGCCTATAGATGAAGCTTTCAACTCCCTAAGTTGGCCATATCTGTTTAAAGCTCTGTAAAAATACAATTTCTCCACAAACTTTATAGGATTAATTAAAAAACTACATAAGTCCATAGCCTATGTAAAGATTTGATCTTATCTATCTAGCCCATTTGAAATATTAAGAGGTACTAAACAGGGGTGCCCCCGCTCCCCATTATTCTTTGCCCTGGCTATTGAGCCTCTTGCAAATTATGTTAGAAATAATGACAGCCCTGAAGGATATAAAGTGTCAGACAAATTATCCCCCAAGATACAACTGTTTGCCAATGATCTACTAATAACTTCTAATGATATCACCTATTACATACTCTAGATGTCTTTGCAAACATCTCTGGTCTAAAATTCAAACATAGCAAAACTCAGGCACTTCTAGTGAATAAAAATATTACTATGAAACTTAGATCAAAAAGAGACATAAACTGGGAGGGCACACATATTAAATATCTAGGTATCATTATTGAATTTAATTATAAAAAAATTAGTCACATCTAATTACCAACAACTTATAAACTCAATTACAAGTCTAACAGACCGTTAGAACAGAGTCTTTTTCACATTTGAACACAGACTAACTTTAATCAAAACGATACTGTTACCTAAAATCTTATTCATTGGCCAAGCTCTAATAATTCTCCCACCTGTCAAAATTAAACAGAAAATTAATAACATATTACTTAACTTCCTTTGGTATCTCAAAATAGACAAGAATTTCTCTTCTCTGACATACCACAAACTGGGATGAAGGAGGTATAGGGTTTCCAAATACTGATTTTATGTAAACTCTGCATTTATTAACATAGTGTTGCTTAGGAATAATATAGCAATAACCCACTATTGGGTGTGGGTAATGCTAGATTTACCCACGGTTGGCATGATTTGGTCACTTTAACCACACCCAGCCGTGGGTTATTGCTATTATACCTTGATGTTAGTTTTGTGTTGTGTTATGTTTGTGTTGTTGCTATTTAGGTTTTTATTTGGTGTACTTTGTATTCTTCAACTTTTTGTAAGATAAAATAGTCCACACTTTGACTTAGTTAGGGATAGCCCCTCTGTTTTGTTTTGAACTTTTGAGAATTATATTCCAAACAATAGGAGGTGACATTGTATAATAACTGTATTTTTCATAATTATAAAAAGCTTTTTTTTTATTAATTAATGTTTCGAAATAATTTATCATGGATATTGTTAAAAGATTAACAATCTATATGTGACAGTCTTTTTCGGTGTTGAATAGCCTGTAATGTGGATTTTTTTGGAGTCACAATCAGGAACGTTCCTTATAAAAAAGTTGCAGTATAGAAGCATGATTTACATCTGCTTTTCACATTTGCGAAAAACTGAGTGGTACATTTCTTGTTGCCATGCAGTAAACTTAATTCTCGCAAGCACTGCTGCTCTTCTGCACATCCATCACACCAGCTATAGATGGAAAAAATATAATTTAGATGTTATGTTTTTGCTAACCTTGCTGACCATGTAAAACTTTGTTGGACTACAACAACTACAGCTAAAGAATCCACTAGGGTGCTGACTATTAGAGCTGCTTTATACATAGTTTCAAGTTCCATTATATAGATGTATACACAATAAATTACTTTGATAAAACCCAAAGGCCTGAATATATACACAATGATTAGCTTATGCCAGTGCCAGGCAACCTGCAGAAAAAAACAGAGCTGCAATTTTCCAGCTTCTATGTTATATCAATATTACCTGCTGCAATTGCCAACTCACAAGTGTGCAGAATGAAAACCTCAAGGAGGCAGAGAGTGGTGAACCATAGCCAAGTATGTAGCTGTTGCTGGGACACAGAATGCAACTAAATCTCAAAATGGGATAGAAGACCATGAATGTATTAAACCACCAAAACTGTGATACTCAAAGTCATCTACAATTCTTCAGTACTGCATACTTACCATGACAGGAAAAAAACTGCTGGCAACCTACCTACGTGACTCCAGCATCATGACGTCTAATGTGGTGCATTTTCATGGTGAATTCCAGTGTGGATTATAATTGAATTGGGGGAAAAATTACTGCTCTATTTCACTTTGCAGTATTTGCGTTGATATTGGTTTGTGGTTTATTTTGAATGAGTTTATGATAGTCTTGTGTTTAGAAAGTGGAAAGTTTAAACGAGTGACAGTTGTGACTGGATATTGTACTTAATTATCCAATGTCATTTCCGAAAAGAAAGGGAGGGCTGTGCTGCGTGATATCTTAGTGGCTGGACTTGTAACTTAGGTTACTTTGGATTTACAATGGTTGGATTGGCCAATCAGCATGCATGTTTTTCATCTTTTTGGAGATGACATTGTGCATCATATTGGAAATCAATACATGAAACCTTACTTCTTATTTGTAATAGGACATTGCTTGAACCATATACTCAGATACATACAAACATCTTTATATTGATTTTAAAAACATACATTCAAAGAGAAAGGTCAAAACTTGTTCTCACACCTCTTATAAACCAAATATTTCTGTTATTTAAGAAGCTTATGTTTTTAATCAATTAATAATTTATTAATAATTATGTTTCCTATTGCTTATATAAATGACTGATATCTCTTGATACTCAGAAAATGTTAGAATTTAAGAACGATGACCTATTATATTGGAATCAATTTCTCTCAGCTAATAACGTAAGTTCTGCAGACTATTTGATCAGTAGATATAGTATGCAAAATTGCAATTGGCTGGACATCCAAACTTGTAAGGATTGTATACATACTAAACTCGTACCCTCATTAGAGGCATACAATAAGAGTAACAATTATTAATGACTCACCAAAGAATACTTCATACATATCTGTTATTTATAAAATTCTCAGAAATAAATTTAGCAAAACAGATGTTTCTTTTTGGAATTATTCAAGTGAAGTTAATAGAAAAGTATTCCCAGAAAAAGATAAGAAAACTTTGTTTACAGTCGGTGAAGGAATCCACATCTTCCCTGTTCTAGCGTGTATACACATGAAAATTTTTACATAGAGGTTTTTTTTACTCCACATAGACTAGCAATAATGTATTAGAAAGATGAAATGAATTGCTGGAGATGTGGACACCCTGATGCTAACTGGATACATATGGTTGTTAATTGCAAAATCATTTCCTCATTTTGGTTAGACTTTAAATATCTCTGAAATGCTCTATGGGATGACAACTGTATAATTTCTGACACCCTTATTCTTTTCAATGCTCCAGTTCCTGAAGTCATTCCTAAAAAAACAAACATTTTTACTATGGTCCATCCTCTCTATAGCAAGGAAAATTATTACTAAAAATTGGAAATCCCAGTCTACTCTTGTCTTTAAAGTTGAGTTTATTCATTTTGTGAAATACATTTGTAAGAATAAGATTACTATTATAAAAGCAAGGAATAATAACACAACCCATCATTTAATTGCTTGGACACAATTGTCTAATCTGTTAGAGAAATATTGTGCTCTCCTATGTACATGGCTTTTTTAGTTGTTATGGACATTATATATAATTTATTTGTTATTTCTTGTTACTATACAGTTAAGTTATTGTGTTATAAAATGAATAAAAGCATTTTGGAAAACAAAAACAGTGGTGACCGTTGTTGGAGGTTGAAGCACAGCAATCAGCAGTCATCAGCACCACAATTATAACTAACCGGGAGTTAAATTAATTCTTACATGGGTCTATATTGAAACCACAAAAGTACCAAATAGCGAATTTATGTACATCGACACATAAAGGTCGATGTACATACACAGCAAAACATGTAAACAGCGAAAATCTAAACGCCGAACATGTTTCATCAGAATGCGCCACGCAGGTAAGTAAACTTCCAAATAAAAAAACTACATTATTTTGCTTTTACAGGGGGGCAAGCCTCCCTGCACTCCCCATGAGGGGGCTTACCAAGTCCAAGACCACACTACAGTGGAGAAAAGGATATTTTTCCTTATCCCCACCACCGGTCTGGTGGCTAAGAAACACGTTCAGCGTTCCGGTTTTCGCTCTTTATGTGTTTTGCTCTTTATGTACATCGACCTTTATGTGTCAGTGTACATACATTCACATTTCTGATCTTCCAGTCTAGTAATATAGACCCTTCTTACATCATAACTGAGCCTACAACAATCACTAATATAGGATGCATGTTGGAAGAATGTATTTGGATTATGCTTTGTAAACTGAATGGATGATTTACTACCTGGTGATTCATTGAATGAAGTTTTCTGGTCTAGCTTACATAGCAATAGACAAACAGGATGATGTTTTTGACAAACACAGTGTTCCTGTTTCCTATAAAGCTATGCTACCTTACAGTCAGCATATAAACATTCAGTTTTCCACAAGGCTTAAGGCTTTGCTGGTATTTCAAGTATCTAAAGAGATTTATTTTCACTGGATTAGGTTCAAAGAATTACAGTTTGCATAACTGAGACCTAATTAGACAGACTTCATTGAATGGCAGTAGTGTTACTGAGGTCTAAAAACTGGTATCAGAACATCAGGAGGGTCAATTTTGGTGTTGGTAAATGTTTATAAAGGACAAGTAACAAACAGCATCAGGATATTAAACAGGTTTTAATGCCACCCTTATGGAGGGGCATTGTGCTACTCATCAGATGAAAAAACAATAGCTAAACTTAAGTTAAACTGTATTTGCAAAAGCTTGTTTAAACCTATTAATTAATCAGCCAGGTATATTGTCAGGTACCTTGGAGAAAGTATTTTTTTGATTTGGTTAGTACTTTAGTAAATTAACTTTATAGACTATTTGGAGGACAAGGGATTCAGATATTTTGTAGCTTTCAATAGAAGTCTATGGGTGAAGTTTCCACTAAAATGATATTAAAGTCAGTTGGGACAGAATAGCAGACCCCATTATGAATATGTTCTGAGTAATACATATATATATAGATATATATATATATATATATATATATATATATATATATATATATATATATATATATATATATATATATTTAGTTTTCTAACATAGCAAAGGTGGGTTTATAATTATCTTTGGTTTAAACAGCCCAACCTAAGTTCAAGAGCTCCTTTAGTGGTTTGTATAGTATTCTTCATTTTTGTTGTAAAGATTTTTATATTATTCTTTCTTTTGTTGTAAAGTTTATTCATGGTGGTGGACATCCAGGGTGATTTGTTTTTGAATTTCCTATGACATTTGGTTCTGATAGAGACTGTAAAAGTCAAGGAGATGTAGTCATAAGTGAATTTAAGTATTTCCTCTCATAATTTATTGAGGTTGGTATGTGTGTAGCCTTAAAATTAAGTGGAGTTTGCCACTGGAGCTTTAAGAAGTTTAAAGGAGAAGGTCACACATTTATGATCAGACATCTCAGGAAAAGGAAATGGCAGAGGAATAGTTCAAGTGATGGCCCTATTTTAAGAATCAGGTCAAGAATAATGTGCCTTCTATTTGGTTTATTTATCATCTGTAATGTTTTGTTTAATAAGTCTAGGAATTTTTGATCATATCATATCGTATACTAGAGGTATAGGTGTCCACGGTTATTCGAGGGTATTTAAAGCCATGTGAAATGAGGGAGTTTTCGCTAATAAGGAAATCATTTAGAGCACTAAATAATCTTGCATGGTCATTAGGGGACAAAAAAGGTGGTCTTTATTGAGTCGTTAGTTAATAATTAATCCTCTGTCAAGTACCTGTAGTTCAATGAGATCAGTCTGTGAGACCACAGCGATCTGTCTGGAGGTAACATGTCCATTGACAAACATTGCCACTGGACCTGAAAGCAAGAAAAGCTTAAAACTCTGGTTTAAAGGAAGTGCTGTCTTTACATTTAAACCATATTGTAGTAATTACACACATATGGATGTTTTCCAAATGAAGGAACCTCTCAAGATCAGACAATTTACTGTTTAGTGTTAGAGTATCGGCTGGTTAAGTGTGAACCCCCTTAATGAAATCTGATTTTAGAACTGATATATTAGTTACATTGGAATGTCTAACACCTGGACTCTGCCATAAAAGGCACTAGGGGGTCAGGAAAGGCTTTATTCAGTATGTCAGAACATTAGAATGAGAGATGTAGGCCATCTTTAGCCTCCTGGAATAATGGTAGCTGTTATGCCACAACTAAAACCAATCATCCTTTTCTTTGCAACCAGGCATCATTTAAGGTGAAGAAAGGATTTCATACAGGACTAGTGCCTTACCAGTATTCGTAACAGGTCTGGAAAGTTCTAACATGTCTCTCTCCATATCCCTCAGAGACCTGCATCTGAAGTCATTTACTTCCACATGAGCCACAACCATATTATAGATATATTTCTCAAGACTTAGGGTCCCTAGAGATCCTGGTGTCTAAGCAGGGGCGGCTCGTGGCATTGGGCTACCGGACTGCAGCCCCCTCAGCTAGACAGCTGAGTAGTTGTTGAAGTGTATTTTGTTTTTTTAATGTAAAAAAAAAAAATCTTTTTTTCTACTTTAAATTTCGAGTCCGCGACTCGAAAGTACGCGCATGCGCATTGCGCACTTCAATCGCAACACCGTTTTTTTTTTTTAAATTCTTGCTGCAATGTTTTCATTGCAGCCCGGAGGAGCAAAGAAGGCATCATCGTGATGCCCAGAACTTCCCAGAAGTCTATGCGGTTGAGACACAAACCGCATAGATATGGAAGGGGCTCGGACTGCGACATCCGCAGGCATGTCATGACATGCTTGCTGGGCAAATGCTGCTGATTGGTTGTCGCTCTTTTCCCGGGCTTTATGTGCTGGGAAAAGAGCGAGAATCAGTCAGTCAGTTTTCGGCGTTGGACCTGATCGTATTGTGACCTTTTTTTCCTGCATTATTAGTTTTGTTTAAAACATTTTTTTTTTTTGATTTTTTGGCACAAGATAAATTATTTTTATTTTAAAGTACACAGAGAGCGAGGCAATCAGGAGGACTGTGGTGGATTATTTGCATTGCTGCTTCTTTCATCAGGCTGTTCTGGAATCAAAACAGGTGAGTTACTATTTATTTCATTATTTAATTTAAGTAGTTTGCTTACTTGAATCCTTCTTTTCTGCGATATATCTAAAAATCTTGTGTTTCCTTTCTTGATACTTTCTGCTAACTCCCCTTCATCTTTAACCTTTGCTACCTTTACCATCTTCTACTCATGATTTCTCTGTTACGCAGCCTTATTCCAGGCCATTATTGCAGAAGGAGCCACTGATTGATGAGTGTCCCTCCCCATATCAGGCAGATTTCAAAGCCTTTACAGTGAATGTGACATCTCTAGATAGACAATTTATGTAAGTTCCAAACCTTCTAAATAGTTTTGCTGAAAATCTGCATTCACTGAAACTGGTGTTGCCCTTTGTGTATATAAAAGATAGGGATATTTGGGTTTTCTCCCATATGAGGACTGCAGAAGGGCACACTTGCTGTCATTTAAGTTTGCTAAGTGTGGTTTTCTGTAAAACTATTGTGGAGGTTTGTGACTCACAGAAATTACCTTTGACAAGAGAACATGAATCTGCCTTCACACTATTGAGGACAGGAATCCTGCAAGCAAACAGGCCTGTTTCGTGTTTTAGGCTTCAAGCATGTGATTCCTCTGACAGACAGCTCTAGTCTTAGTTGTGAGTACACAAAAGATTAATGGTTGTTGTGTGCCTATGAATATTCCAAGAGCATATCCAAGCCTTCCTAGCAGTGAGGACAAGACAAGACTCCTGCAGGCTATCCCAATTATATATTGTTTAGGTATAAATAAAGGGGATGATGTTCTCTCTTCGCATATTGTTTTCTCAGTGCCTTATCCCTGGCCATCCCTTTCATGTACTTAGCTAACTAGTATGCCTGTGAGTATTTGCAGATGCTTATTGTATTGAAGAAATGGAACACTTTGTTTGCAAATGAAGGTATCTGTCTACTTTTTTGTTTTCAGTACTGGGTTTTAAAGTGCTACGGGGGAGTGCATTATGTGCATGGGCTCATTGCTGCTCTGAATAGTGCTTTCCCAGTTCCAGCAATATTTAATTTCCTTACTGATATAATAATGCTTTACAACTTTGCTGCCTCATTTGAATAACAAAGATTTTTTTATAAGTTTTTTTTTTCAAAAGGGCCTATCATCCCTTTATATCTTTCTGACGACTTCAGCATGATTAAACAGAAAAGAATATTTATTTCTAAAATAGTTCCAGCAGAGATTTTAGCAATTTTCATTGAGAGTGAGGGAGTCTTTGAGGGATTTGTATCCTTTCAACATTATTTGTGTTTCTTAAGTGGATTTTTGTTTTGGGATACAGGCCAGCCACAAAATTCAAGTTTCCCTTAAACTTTCTTTTTTCAGGCAGAATAGCTTGTTCTGAATTGAGGCTATCTTTTGAAGGAAGAGGTCTAGAGCTACTTTCTTTTCATACCAGATCCTAGGTCATAGTTTCAAGTTCAAGGATTGGATAGTCTCCATTTGCTCAGGGAATGATGGTCCCAGTATGGATAGTGGAGGTGCTTTTTGAGTTTTATTCATTCTACTAATGCAAGGCAGTAGTCACTTACAAAATCTGCTATGTCCACTGTCTTAGAGTTTGTGTTAAACTTGGTAGCAAATACCAGATTGTGTTGACCTGTGATAGGATGTGGTCTAGATGGAGTTTTAACCAGTTGTGAATGATCCCCTTGATTAATGGCTCCCTTGGGTGTTTTTTGTATTCCACAAGCAGTTTATATTAAAATTATCCAGCAACATTAAGTTATAACTCAAAAGACCCTAGTAGATGTTAACATGTGTTTCCCCTGGAAGTGAGGTAGACAGTTTTGTATGATCACCCACAAGACCATGCAGCAGTCATTCTGGAACTTTTTCTAAAGCTGCAGTGCTTTTTTTCTGATTAGACAATTTTTGTATTATTGCTAATAAAAAGAAACACACCGCCACCTCCATTTCTTTGTCCCGCCCTTTTATCTGCCAACTCTTGATACTTGTGGACATGATAATTGGATAGGCTTAAGTCAGCATTCAGCCAGGTTTCAGGAATCACAACCTTAGGATTTGTGAGGGACATCCAGATTTCAAACCATGTTTTATTAATTCTGTTGATGCTAAGAAAGGCAATTTTTTAGTCATGTAATGTCAGCAGTAGCATAATTATTAACTGTAAAATAAATATGAGGAGAGATTAGGCCTGGATGGGGATGGATATCTGCTAAATATAATACTTTAATCATTACAAAATAACAAAAGGAGGTTAATTTCCAAAGTGTCTTGATAGGGAGTCATTATGCTGCACTAGTATGAGTGTTTATTTACGTATTTATTAAGAATGGTTGACCTATTTCATGTGCAATCCAGGCATAAAACACAAAGTTTACAATAAAAATTTAAACAAATAAAGGACATACAGAAACAGGTGTGTACAATTTACAGAATAAGAAAGAAAGAATTCCAACACTTAGTTGTTGCTTGTCCATGCTGATTAGGATACCATTAGGTAAGGTCCAAAGAGCTGTTGTGGTAAACTGTCTTGCCCAGAAGCCATACTGATTTCTGGAAAGTAGATATATCAAATCCATTGACTTATTTAAGCTGAAGTGTTGTGTAATGTATTGTGCAGTTGCCAGTACAAAGTACAAATGCATTTAGTTTATTGACTAACTAATCTTGTGTTACACCTGTTGTTCTTGTTATTACATTTACTTGCTTGGGTAATAAGTGTTTCATTTTGGTGCTTATTATAGTTATGTTGAAGTGGTCGCTTGGGTGAATGTTTATGATTTTGGTGTTGTATTGTACTTTTATGTTATTGAAGGAAAGGGGCAAACTTTTCGTTTTGGTGCTTGGGGATACCTCAGCATTTTTCTGAAGAGGTCACTTGGGTGAATGTTTCATTTTGGTGCTTGTATGTTTTGTTATTGAAGGGGTCACATGGGCAAATGTTTAATTTTAGTGCTTTTGCATATTGTACCTGGACATTTTACTGAAGGGGTCTTTTTTCTTTTAGGGAAATGTTTCATTTCAGTGCTTGTGTATACCTGGACATAGTAATGAAGATTTTACTGAAGGGGTCTTTTTTCTTTTAGGGAAATGTTTCATTTCAGTGCTTGCTTGTGTATAACTGGACATAGTAATGAAGATTTTACTGAAGGGGTCTTTTTTCTTTTAGGGAAATGTTTCATTTCAGTGCTTGTGTATACCTGGACATAGTAATGAAGATTTTACTGAAGGGGTCTTTTTTTCTTTTAGGGAAATGTTTCATTTCAGTGCTTGTGTATACCTGGACATAGTAATGAAGATTTTACTGAAGGGGTCTTTTTTTCTTTTAGGGAAATGTTTCATTTCAGTGCTTGTGTATACCTGGACATAGTAATGAAGATTTTGCGTAGGGAATTTGTGTATCAGGGAAGTGGAAGTGCTTGTGCTTACATGGTCAGACTGCTGAAGTGAAAACTGTGCAAAATAATTCATTGTGTCATTTTAGTGCTTGTGCATACAGAGTACAAACTAATGAAGGGTTACTTGGGAAAATTATTCATTACTGTGTTAGTATTTGTGAAGTGTTTAATTTTGGTGCTTGTGTATACTGTTTGCAGTATACCGCAGAGGTAAGTGTTCAAACCAATGTGTGTATGTAACAATGTGTGCTGTGTAGACTATTCAGCATGTGCCATAATGACTGAGCATTTATTTCATGTAAATAAGTATGTGAAGCATTGATCCCATTGCACCATAGCCACCCCGTCTTGTTGGCCACACCCCGTCTTGTTGGCCACACCCCATCTTGTTGGCCACACTCCATCTTGTTGGCCACACCCATCCAGCTGTCTCCTGCAGCCCCCCTATGATTTGAAGTCACCAGCCGCCACTGTGTCTAAGGAAAAACTCACTGTAACTCTCTCCTTGTCCATCTTTGTGACTGACAAGCCAGTGTAACTGAAATGGAGTCACCTATCACTAAAACATTTGTATTGTTGCTATGGTTCAAAGTGATAGATTTGGAATGTTTTGCTCAAGCTGACTGCATGGCTGGTATTTAGGAGGTAAACAAGTGGCGTGATTTTTACCGAGACTACTTTTCTTATTTTTAGGAGACTCTGGAAGTGATTGTTTAAAGCCTCAGCATACCACATTGTGATATGATTAGAAAGGCATTGTGGTGGAGGTAAATGAAACTCACAACAAATGTTTGCATGTGAGAGAGAAGCCTCCAGATTAATTAGAAATTTACAACCCTCACAGATAGAGTTAGTAGTTCTGAGTATAAAGTAATTATCTATAAGCATAGGGTAGATTTTACACTCTGTTTGGAGATCTAGCACTAAAAGTCTAAAACTAGAAGTCTGTCTTTCTATCCTGTAAAGTGGTTGTGTGTTCAAAGGAGTAAAGAAAATGCAGTGAAATTATTTACCTGAATTATTAATATAGGCTTAAACATCTTAGTTAAAATTGATACACACTGTTAAAATTAACTTTAAAACAGATCAGGAAATGGAAAATCTTCACTAATCTCTGTTGTTATATGTACATTGGAACAAGCATAAATTTTACCAATAACAAAGATGAAATGAGGTCTTTCAAAAGTTGGCTGTTGTCTTCCTGTGTATGAAGACTAGGCACTAAAGCTTTTACCATTGATTTGTTTTTCAAGAAACAAGAGTATTTTTATAGAACACTTTAAAGGTGAATGTAGAAAGTAGCAAAGTAGATCAACTGTGACTGACAAGGAATTTATGTTTTTCTTTGAGTGAATTACAACGGTGCATAACTTAATGAAATAGCAGGTAATTTTTATATTGATTTACTTTTTTTGTATTTTAGATGAGTTTAAAGCTTAAAAAAAGAGTATATATTCCAGACTATTCCAGACAAGGAATGAATACTTTGATTGCAAGGACTTGCAAGTTATTAGGAGCAAGTTGACAGGAGAATGAGAGAGAAGGTTTTAATTTTCTACCCAGCTTTTCTACAATCATATTAATATGAGTTTTAAAAGTAAGGTGGTGGGTGTCTAGGATAGGTCCTAATTACTTCAATTGTGTTATTTGAGCAATTTGATGCTGAAAAATTCATAGCTAGGTACTGCATAATTTAGCAGATGTTTTTGTGGCATTATTTTTAAGATAGTTATGAGGCAACAACATAATCAGGTGATGTAATTTTGTAAATATTTTTGAATGTGGGGTGTTGATGGGTACACTTTAAGAAGGTTAATGTCACTGATATCATTTGAGATCACTAAGGAATTTATCATGGTTCTAATATCTTTATAAACAGACAAAAAAGTATGGACCCACAAATTCACCCTGTGATAATCCTGAAGTGAAACTGTTCTGTTCAGCTTAACTGTAAAGGTGCTGTGGGACAAAAACCTGCAGAGCCAGGATAAAGTATCAGGATTAAAACCAACAGCTTCCAGTTTCCTAACTAATATGTTATGGTCCACACTCTCAAAAGCAAAAGTGTAAGGTCAACAGAAACAGATATTGTGAGACAGCCTTTTTCCATATCCAGCAATTTTTTTTTTTAGTTACCAGGTACACTGCAGTAACTGCGTCGAGAACAGGTCTGAAACCATGTTTGGTGTTAGTAAGAATTCCATATTTATTGATGTGCTTAGATGACTATAAATGTTTTTTTCCAAACATGTTTATGGTTGGACAAAATAAGAGATATTGGCTTGATATCCTGAATTACAGAGGGAGATGGCTCCTTTTGGAATAGAATGATCAGGGAATCTTTAAATGGGGGGATGGAGAATGGGTGGGGGCTATCCTAATGATTAAGAAAATGTTGAAAATGAGCACAAGGAGTTTGGTTAGTGGTAGCAGTGAAGCAGCAGTGCTGATGAAGGACAAGTGAATGCTATATTGGTTAAGGTTAGTTTACTCATATTGTTTTTCAAGGGGATTCCTGACTGCATGGGGTAACTGTCATAAGACTGAATGAAAATAAAAGTTTGCAAAGAGAGAGCGGGAATGACTTTGACTTTACATGATGGCTATGACAGGATATTGCTGTGAGGTGCTGCTATGAAGATAGATGGAATAAAGAGGTGTTTGCAAACATCTATAGACAAGAGACATCCATAGTAGATGATGATTCACCATTTTTCTTATTTTCAGAATACACTATCCCCCGGATTCATGAAGCTCGGCGCAAGGCCGGTGTAAGGCCTGCATCGGCCGTGCAGCATATAAATGGTGTAGTAGCGCCATATGCATATTAATGAAGGTGCGCTGCTACCACATCCACGTGCATAGGACACGTGCGCGAGTGCATGGGGCGTTACTAAGCTGCGCCCGGAGGCGTGTCAATGTCGGCTGGAGATGAGCAACCTAAACTGCTGAATATTATAGCCTGCCTGCAATAGTGATCGCACCTATCAGTGTCCATGGATAATGAAATGTATGCAAAGCATGCAAGACAGTTCCTGGCCACACAAAATGGAGAACCAAACAGAAATGCACACAACATAATATGAGTTTCCGTCCATGGAACAAATGACATTTAAAATCGTGTGTCCGTAATGTACTGCACTGTCAGAAGTTATACCCAGTGGAAGTGAAGCACATCATGTCAGCACGCCGCCAATACACACGTCTAGCCCCATGGGTATGGTCACCAGCAGTCCCACAGTGGTAGTGATAGTACACAGCAGGGCAGTTGCAGCTATATAACAACTGTAAAGAAACCTGACAGTCCATATTGTATACCAAACACACACAGACATATGTATATTAAAATGTGCTATACACATCAACAGGAACGTAACCATCACATACACATAGGATGCTATATGCAGAACCGGGATATCCAAAAGTAGAACCCATTCATGCAAATGCAATACGCAACAACCCCTGTATAGCACATAACCCGCACCCATGTCCGAATGTCCACCAAATCCAGCTACCAGCCTTGCGCATCCGTACACCTACACATAGCGGGTATTCCCCATATGTAGTAGGAAGTATCGTCCTAGGCAGTGTCCGGATTGCAAATATGTATCCCACATTTGTAAACATCCCATCACATGTACGTAAATCCAAATGCCCGCGCGTTAATGTTATGGCAAAATGTGTGTACATCCCGCCTGGGATAAGTAACCTGTTGAAACCTCAGAGTTGTTTACACGCCACGGTGTCCATTACTGTACACATCTGGACAAAACATGTATGTGTAATCACAGTACTGTTCAGTTTTACACAGACATGCAATTCATACTACGCAGGATGGAACAGCTGCCCACCATGCAGGTCACTCTACTAGGGTTGCTACCTGTTCAGATGGCCAAGGTGGGACATCCCTTGTAGAAATGTGAGAATTTGCAGGATAAAACATACCCCCGGCCTGTGCAAAGTACAGAATTACACATGTATGCCAAGATAAAAGCTAATGCCATAGCATTTGAATAGCTTATGCTATCCCAAATAATAGTTATGTGTACCAGATAAAAAATACCTGTATCATGCAACTAGTACAGAAATGAAGAAATATATTATTGTCTTAAAATCAGAGGACATTTGCCATGTCTTAGGTGTCGTCACGGGACACAACTGTCCAAAGTGGGACCTCCCCTGCAAAGAGGAGCAAGTGGTAACCCTACTCCCCACTGAATTATTGACAGTATATATTCAACTCAATCACATACCGACACCACCTCTCAACCTATTACAGCAACAAAACCTGGACAAAGCCTAAAAGGATGGGTGGACAAATAGGGACAGATGTAATTACTGCTCTCACAAGCTTCGAAAGTTCATGGAATAATAGTATGTACATAAGCAGGAAATGTTGTGAAGGATGTGGGGTAGTCCCCAGTATTACAGAGGTTCATACATATATACTGTAACAAGCCGTCACATATGTTGACTGTACTACTGCATACCCGTAGTTAATTCATAGTTAAGTCATGTGCAAAATAATAACCCTCGTAAGAATGAATACAGGAAATAGTCAAATGTGAATGGGAACACCACTCACAGTGGATTATGTATCGTAACCGCCCCCACCCATATTATGTATTGCTACATCATAAGCTGCTGACAGGTGCCCAAACACCTGTGTCTGTAAACACAGATTAAATGTTTAAAATGGACAAACCCTGTCCATGTGCTTTGTCTGACATTTGAACACGGTCAGGGCAATTCCGTTCACCAGGCGGACAAGCCTAAAGCCAGATCACCACATGAACACCCTGACAATTAAAGACCTGTATGTGTCAGGACTATAAGCCTTTGGGTTCTGAATATCCCTGCAGTGATGAAATATGCAGCATGGGTCCAGAGCAGTAGGGAATAGGGAATGTGTAACATGTAGTACCGCATTTTTCCCAGCAGGAGAATGGATGCCTGTGACGTAAGTGAAGCAGTGAGGCATATGTTAATTTAGCTATGTACTATGGGTATGCATATAAATGAGTCAGAACACCAAACGTATAGTGGTTACAGCATCCGGCCAACGTGAATGCAGTCCCGGTTAAACAACGACTACAGCACATATAATGTGAAAGTGTAATGAATGCGCCTGTGCTGTACAGACAGTTAAATATGTAAAGGTGAACGTGTGTTTTGCAAACGTCTGTTAACCGTATTACAGATAATTACTGGTACTGTCACAAGTAATAAAGCCCATGTAAGCACAAAGACTTAGTAAACATATGTAACCCACAATAAGGATATGCATGCGCGCCTGCACGTAACCCACAATAAGAAAATGCAAGTGCGCCTGTGCGTGTGTGATCCGCTCACAGCATAGTAAATGAATGCTGTTTCCCCCATGTTAGTTATAAATGGCTCAAACCTGTTAACCTCGTAAAGTATGAAACCGGACAAAGCCATGCAAACTACTGGTACAAATAGGGACAAACACCAGATATGTGCCAGGACAAACATAGAAAGTGGATAGAATAATGGGTGTGTCAGTAGCATGGATTCTCTGAAGGGTATGCAGTCGTAACCTGAACTGCTTGCCAGAAATCCCCACTGTAAGTCTCAAATGAAATGCCATGACATTGCCAGATAGACACAGGTTTATTTAAAACACAGTGAAGATAAAGGGGCAAGCAGCTGTACACTCTACGACAACCTGTATAGTGGAAAGATATGGTATGGATATAGATATATGTGTATACACATAATCCACAGACGTAAACCAAAGCAAGTTATGAAATGAGGATTGTACATGTATATATGTATACACAACAGACTTATGTCCCATAGATATGACATATGTACATAAATAGACGACGTTATATCTAATATGGGTAGACAAACAGACATGCAGGAAAGGTGAATAAACCGCAGCATTCCAAACCATTGGCCAGAAAGTGACAGTCCAGCAAGTTCTACACTTTAAACATGCAGATAGGTGTCCATTGCAGGACTCCAAAAATTGAATCTTACATAGTGTCAACCGACATTGACGCAAAATAAGTGACCGCAGCAAATACGAAATAGCTGTACATGCAACAGTATCAGGTGCAAGGGTGATGACACATGTGTCGATAGAATGCATGATGTACGAACTGATATCCAGAGAGTGGGGAGTGCATATAAGTGTCTCCACACTTCAGTACTGCACACATTAAACATGTGTAATGGGTACTGTAGAGGGTTGTCAGGTATGGGAATCATGGGTATGCAGAAATGGGCCTAGGTGTTGTTTGGCAGGGATTTCATAGGCCCGCCCCGTGGGAGTGATGTGGGTATAGCACATGCCTATATTCTCAATAATGGGGCAAACCATCGACTGGATATTGCGGAAACCATTTTGGCAATATGTAGGGCCCTATATCAGTGTCATGTAGGCGATTATCATGGATGGACACGTGTACGACCAAGATGGTACCCATAACTGGCAAACTGTCAGAATAACACAGCTGCACTAAGGCATAGTACAAGAAATACAAATAGGGACTCTATTAGATATACCCCAGACAAAGTCAGAACGTTGTGAGAATACTGGCGTACCCATGAATACGGATGTTATGAGTGTTACTAATCATGTAATGGAAATGTCAGTCACTATTATCTACCGCACAGTCCGTAATGCCTTGCCAGCAATTTACCAGAAAGGCACATCACTATGACAAATGTAACAAGGTCAAACGTCAGGGCATTTACCCATAATGTGTACAGGTTAGGGATATGAAGGTAACCTGTCCAAAATACATGTACAGAACTAGTGATACTAGGTGGACAGGTGAGAAGAAAGACATCAGGACAAATGAGAAAACATGTACAAGACACACGCATGTACTCCGACAAATGTGAATGACAACGTATGCCCTGTGAATGTCAATGTGGAAGGTTAATAGACACAAAAGTAATGTGTCCCTCAGGGTGTCATGCAGTGTCACTGTAACAATGTCCAGTCCCCCAGACACGTACGTGAGCTCTGCCACTGATGGAAAGCACAAATACCGGCGCACACATACGGTACATGATAGACCAATTAGTGTAGATAAGCAGCTGTTGGCCTGTGTGAGAAAAACAACTGTCTGGGTGGGTGTGTCCTGCAATATAAATGTAATGGCATGTGGCCTGTGATGCCGCCATACAGTGTGTGTATATTGGTGTCAGAAAGTTGATATTTTGTTACAGACACATACTCCGCAACTGTACAGATTTACGCAGAATGTGCAGAGTTCTGCCTCATATGTTTGGTGTGTTCCACGTAACAACAGTAACATTCTGGCACTTTCATGATAACTGAAGACATGAAATAATGACAAACGTGAGTAAGACACCAAATCCGACAGAAAAGCCATACTAATGCAAAACCTATTATTGTGTCAACTATCTACGTTTGTAAGAGCAACATGTCAATACTGCCCCTATGTGTCCCACTATCAGATAAGGCCTTGTCCAGCAACTTGCTCTAGGAGATGGAGTGGTATGAACAGAAACAGATACATGTGTGAGGAAACAGCAATATCGACTGCAAGATAACGCAGAAGGTATGAAATGCGCTGCAGTAGGACGTGCAGTACTGTCCACAGGTATGTGCTGACATGTCAAATGACACAGCAGTCTACATGAAGAACCTATAGGGCTGTCATCTTTACAAATGATGATAGTGGGACATACCCAGAGCCATGCACACAGCACAAATAGACATACACACATCAAAACTAGGCCATGATACATGAAGCCTCCGGCGTGTACGAGTACAGTGAGAGTACAGCGAGGATAGATGTCTGCCAAGATATACAGCAAATGCCTGTAAGGGCGTGTAACACCGCCCGTAACACGGACGTTGCATGGACAATGTTGGGAGTTGCAACATACCCCATTGGTATGTGAAAGCTATGCAAATATTCGATACATGAAACAGTCAGCTGTCCATGCAAGAGCAGAGTTATGGGCAGAAAATAGATTTTATATATATATATATATATATATATATATATATATATATATATATAGAGAGAGAGAGAGAGAGATACAGACATACACACACACACACATGTGGCAGGGCTGGTAATCGAACCTACACATGACTACCCTATCACACTACAGCATGACGCATTTACCGAACACGCTACCGAGATTACTAAACACAGCAGACACACAGGCATTCTACTAAGTGCGTGTCAACATCTGCAAAGACAAAGACTTCAGCAGGATACATCTGTGTTGCGAAACGTCTAAAAGCATAACCTGAGTCCCCAGGCGGACGGGAGCATGCACACACACACACACATCTGGCAGGCCTGGGAATCAAACTTACACCTAACTACCCTATCACACTACAGCATGACGCATTTACAGAATGCGCTACCGAGACTATTGAACACAGCACTCCCAGAGGCATACTTCTAGGTGGGTGATATCATCCGCAAAGGCAAAGACGCTGATAGGGAATGTATGTGTTGTGAGGCACCTAAAAGCATTACTGTGTCCCCAGGCAGCTAGAAACACACACACACACACACACACACACACACACACACTTGGAAGGGCCTGGAGTTGAACACACACCTACCTACTCTAACACACTACAGCATTACGCATTTACAGAACGCGCTACCGAGATTACTGAACACAGCACTCCCAGAGGCATACTTCTAGGTGGGTGACATCATCCACAAAGGCAAAGACGCCGATAGGGAATGTATGTGTTGTGAGGCATGTAAAAGCTTTACTGTGTACCCAGGCAGCTGGAAACACACCCACACACGCACACTTGGAAGGGCCGGGAGTTGAACACACACCTACCTACTCTAACACACTACACGTTTACAGAATGCGCTACCGAGATTACTGAACACAGCACTCCCAGAGGCATACTTCTAGGTGGGTGACATCATCCACAAAGGCAAAGACGCCGATAGGGAATGTATGTGTTGTGAGGCATCTAAAAGCATTACTGTGTCTCCAGGCAGCTGGAAACACACACACACTTGGAAGGGCTGGGAGTTGAATACACACCTACCTACTCTAACACACTACAGCATTACGCATTTACAGAATGAGCTACCGAGATTACTGAACACAACACTCCCAGAGGCATACTTCTAGGTGGGTGACATCATCCGCAAAGGCAAAGATGCCGATAGGGAATGTTTAGAGAGTGAGTGGTCTGAAAGCATATTACCGTCCCAAGGTAGACGTACACAAACACGCCAGTGCTGTCAACGGGCCATCTAAATATTTACGGAGCACAACAACACTGAATAGATATGGGATGTGCCACAGACAGTACACCCTTCGAGACAGCAACAAGTGTGTTCAATGTAGGCATCCATCGTGACATTGAAATTGGACATCTGGTGCCTGGATGACCACCATGGCTATACAGGATGTCAATGGCCATGCCCACACGCTTAGTGTCACACATCTGTTTGGAATGTACTGTGTGTCCATCTACACAATGGTGTATTGGGCATGCTCACACGCTTAGCTGTTGCAAAGGGTCAACTTGCATGCACACGGAGTCTAATCACGGAAGGGCGCAGTGTGGAATGTACTGCATGTCCATCTACACAGTGGCGTACTGGGCATGCTCACACACTTAGCAGTTGCAAAGGGCCATCTTGCATGCACATGGAATCTAATCACGGAGGGGCGCAGTGTGGAATGTACTGTGCGTCCATCTACACAATGGCATACTGGGCATGCTCACACAGCTGTCGCAAAGGGCCATCTTACATGCACACAGAGTCTAATCACGGAGGGGCGCAGTGTGGAATGTACTGTGTGTCCATCTACATAATGGCATACTGGGCATGCTCACACACTTAGCAGTTACAAAGGGCCATCTTGCATGCACATGGAGTCTAATCACAGAGGGGTGCAGTGTGGAATGTACTGTGTGTCCATCTAAACAACGGCGTACTGGGCATGCTCACACACTTAGCTGTTGCAAAGGGCAATCTTGCATGCAGATGGAGTGTACACACAGAAGGGCACAGTAAGGTATAACTGCCCTCACGCACAGGGTGGTCACACATGCAGTGACCTGTACACACACAGCTGCCATCACAGCTGTCACAGGTGCAGGTCACACACGTACACACTGCAGTGTACACTGTAGCTGTCATGTCAGCACCATGTCGTTGGTGCAGAACTACACAGCCTTATGGTCCAACAACACCATGTGACATATGACCAATGGGCTGTACAGCGGTGTACACCAGCTGTGCTGAGTACACATGTACCAACAAGGATCCAACAGGTGTTATGCATTGCAATGATACCAGTATACATGAACAGGTCGGCTCAAGACATACCATGGCCCTTACACAGCTGTGACACCTGACTGTTGCTGTACACCAATGAACACATGTCTGGGTATGTCATACATGTGATTGTGTGGATATGTGCATGGACTGCACACACAACACATACATACATGGCCTTTGATGTACCTCGTGCATAACACTGGCCTAATCAATGCTACACACGCAAATTGAATGTGGGCCAATATCTGTTGAATGCTCACACTACAGGGGGTAGCAGTGTTGACCAGGACACATACCCTTGTACTGGTCGCCTGTGACACCCGTGATATCATACCGCAGTCCATGTGTTATGTATGTCAACACACATGTCCAATAATAGCAATGCATACAAACATGGCAACAGGAGACACATGTGACATCTGTACTGTGCATGCAGCAAACATGCTTGTGCAGTGGCCGATGTCCGTAACATAGTTGCACCTACCTATGACATGCAGACGCAATGCAGACCCATCATTGACATCTATATACGGTGACATACAAACAGCACGTTTGGAGGGATGTGTGTACATAATGTGGTGAACCACCTGTCTAGATGTATGTGTGCAGGGGTTGGCTCACAGTTGTGTCACACACCATCCTATCATGCCATGTGCTAACTGTGCGCTATGTCACTGTTATGTGATGGTACTGACATAATGCATACACAGCAGTCAGGTGTTAACAACTATATGTCATATGGCACCTGTAACACCTACAAACTCTCGTGTGTATATAGCAGCACATTTGCCAGATATAGCATTGGTACACATAATACAATCAATACCACTGCATGTCCATCAAACGTGTCATCATATGGCTGGTGTATCATTCCCAGCACTGCCATGTGTGTCCGAATGTGTGACCAGGGATGCCACATATTGCAAGGAATATGTCCCAGTTGCTACACATCCCTGTACACCATTGTAGAGAACTGTACATACGTCAGTGTGGGAAGCATGACGTTCGCTGGTGAGGTGCATCACACACATCGGCTGTCCGTATACACATGTGTGGTCAACACAGTGTGTGTGTGTCTGTATGTATGTCTGGTGCTTGGTGTGAGTGTGTATGCTAATATACGGTGGGAAATTATCACTGGCCCCACGTGTTGACTAACCCGTAATGGTGATGCATTGCACAACCCTGTTGATGCCATAGGTCCTAGCCATACTGGCTACCTGTGCATGTCCCTTCTCTGTGACACATCGTGTGGGTGCATAGTACTGTGAGGGTGATGACCACAAAGGCAAGGGTCCCCAGCTGCACACTATGGGGTGTGCGTTATAGTGGTGTACACCCCATGACTGCGACCATGTTCACGTACTGTTACAGGGTCCTACTGCTGCACAGTGTGGCCTCCAGCTACCAATTGACACCTCACATCATCATTGGCCAGGCCGCTGTGTACAACCCCTGCACCATGTCACCATACCTGTAATGTGTCCTGCTATGTATGTCACGTCTCTGTTCAGTGTAGCCTGTGGCACCGACCACATGCATCAGGTGCAGTATATGTGCGGACATCTGTGTCATGTTTGTGTGTCCAACAGTCAGGATGAAGGTACATGTAGCATGCTGATATTGCCAGACGTGCCTGTGTGTACTCCACAGTTACACGTGGGGGACTGCAAACACTGCTACCTGTAGGCACATGCAAGTACACCATAGGAGGGAACCAGGGTATCACAACCAACATGGTGCTACAGATGTAACCGAGACACATACCGTGAACACATCACAATGCATGCTGCACCTGTACTACATGGTGACTGGTGCATGTCGACAGTACACAACCTATGTCACATACACAACTCAGTATTCACACACAACCACTGCAACATACACATCCCTCAGTATGCATACACAGGTATTACATGCACCTCTCACCATGCTGTTCACCCTGTGCATCAGAATATTTGTGCATAACCCTGCACCGATGGTGTGGATGACAGGGATGCGGCACAGGCTTCATCATATGCACAGGGTGATATGTTTGCCAGGGGAATAGGCTGCACACAACCACTGCAACATACACATCCCTCACTATGCATACACAGGTATTACGTACACCTCTCACTATGCTGTTCACCCTGTGCATCAGAATATTTGTGCATAACCCTGCACCGATGGTGTGGATGACAGGGATGCGGCACAGGCTTCATCATATGCACAGGGTGATATGTTTGCCAGCGGCATAGGCTGCACACAACCACTGCAACATACACATCCCTCACTATGCATACACAGGTATTACATACACCTCTCACTATGCTGTTCACCCTGTGCATCAGAATATTTGTGCATAACCCTGCACCAATGGTGTGGATGACAGGGATGCAGCACAGGCTTCATCATATGCACAGGGTGATATGTTTGCCAGGGGCATAGGCTGCACCAATGGATAACATCATGTGTGTGTGTAAGGGCCAGTGAGTTGACTGGGCATGTCTGTGCAGAATGCATGTGGATGTTTTGGAGCCCTACAGTTGTGTTTGCTGGGTGCGTGTATGTGTGTACACAGTTCTGCCATTTGTGATGCCGACACGGGGTATAATTAACAGCCCCAGATTGTACAGTGCAGGTTGTACAGCTCACTGTGTCTGTCCACGGCCACGTGACCTGTGCCTGCCTGGGGTTGCACGGGCACTACCAGGTGGAGGTACAGAGTGGCTACTGTCTGAAGACACATGTCCGCTGGAAACGTGTCCCCACTGAGACTGTCCAGGGCCACGTCCACATGGCCTGCTGTGTCCTGATGTTGACAGCGCAGCAGCAGCTGCACTGCTAATGCTACCGGCACTATGGGAGTGGGCATGTGAGGTGGCACGCTCACGTCGACCTACACTAGGTGGTGTTGCTGGCCTACATCCACGTGGCCTACGCCTCACTTCTACCAGGTGTTCCAGCACAGACAGCCCCCGCTCGTGAATTGCCATGCCTCAGTCAAGGATTCCGACCATTTCACCTAGTCGCCTATCCAGAACATTAGCAATCTGCTGTTGAGCATTTGCCAATGCCTGGATGTTGTCATTTAGTGTATGGATAGCAGCCCTTTGCAGCCTCTGCCCTTCTCTGTTCTGCTGGAACATGCGTCTGGTGATACCAGGTGCTGCACTCTGTCCTGCAGGTGCATGTCTGCCAGAGGTCCTCCTACGAGCAGCACCGGCCACATGCCTGTGTGGCACATCTGCAGTCATTACACTGACACCATGGTGTGTAGACACACCTTCTGTAGCCACCACACGTTCCTGTTCCACGCCAACAGATGCTGACTGCCCTTCCTCTATGGCCACCAGTGATGTGGTATGTGTTGGCAGCAGAACTGTGTGCGGGGAAGAGGGGGACATAGCTGGGATGGTAACCATTGGCACAGATTCAGCCCCTGACAACCCTGCCTGTACCTCATGCATATGTTCATCACTGCTAGTATCTGTGGGGACATTAACATCAGATGGACCACAGGAGGGTAACGCACCTACATCACCTGTGAATGCAAAGAAATACTGTAAAGCACAATCGACACAGACACACACACACACACACACACACACACACACAGACACACACACAGACACACACACAGACACACACAGACACACAGACACACCATGCATGTGATTTGTCAGATGGCATGCAGCATGCCTGCGATAGATCAGAGGGCATGCAGCTCAGACATTAATAGTGTTAGTAAGCATACCTCCCTGGGGTGCACACTACAGCAAGCAGGTGTCATATCAGTAGCCATGCAGTTCACACAATCATGGTAGTATGCATGCATCCCCATGATGCACCATGTGGCCCAGAACAGGATAACAGTACACATGGCTGACGTGACCTTGACATGTAATTTGCTGACATGTGCATTAACATGCATACATGTTTGACACAATGGTGTCCTGACACATGTACAGCATCATAATGGGCTTCACATTGCAGTGTTGTGTGTATGCCCAACAGATAGAATGTATGTTTAGCAAATGTGCATGAGCATGGGAGGGTAGTGTGAGCAGTCTACATTGCTATACAGTGTGAAGTACAGACACTGTGCCATTGCATAGCAACATGAGGCATGTATGTTGCTGTAGAATGCATAATATGTACACATTGCATAGCCATAACTGCAACACAGTCATGATGTTCGACAGATCGTATATGGTAGACTTCAGTGAAACCTCCAGTAGCTGTGCACAGGCTTTTAGGTTGTCCACTGTACCACATCAACTGTATAATTGGTCAACTAAGGCTATAATTGGACCATGTGTGGACAATGTGCAACAGGGTGTATACACATCCCATGTACTGTGTGGCTACATGTCTCTGGCCATTCCCCATGGCCATGTGTGCACATGTGGTGGCCAATTGTGTGCGATGGGCATCTTCTCCACATGTCTGTGTGGTCCCATATAACATACACCCATACATGTCAGATATGTCACATTCCACAGGTCTATGCAGACAACGGGTTGCATGTTTGGTATGTGGGGTATAGGTCATGTGATAGTGTGACAATATTGCAGACAGAACACTACATGTCTGGGACATGTCAGGTGGCACATCACAATGTGTGCACCCGATGCAGGGGCATATGACACAATGGTGACACTTGTGGGCTGCCCATATCACAGCTCATTGTGTGGTATTGTGTGCGTACCACACATGTTGTTCCAATGCATACTACATATGCCTCCATTGTAGAACACCTCCACCGTTGTACACACAGCTGACCACACATGTTGCAGTGACAAGTTCTGTGGTTTCAAGTCTGTGTATCATAACGTGTGAATATATTGCACATGGGTGGCATGTGCGAATGCATGGTGGTGCGACCTGCATATCATGACTGGAACAAACATCAGGTGTGCAAGTGTTAACTGGCCACATGGCAAATAGATCTACACTGTAACATGCCTGATACTGATGACAGTCTCACCTGCAACGGACCCATGTCTGTGCAGCACGCCAGAGGTACCTATATAGGGGTGACACACCAGTATGAACATTATCCATGACTGTATGATAGCCACAGGTTGCACTGTGCATGTGCACACATTCACCTGTGTAATAGCATATATTATGCACATGTGTGCATACACAACGTAGCATACTGTAGTATGCAGCATGTGTGTCCACATACCTGGCATATGTTGTTACTTTACATTATGTACAGTGACACATGCAACTACATGGCATATAATAGCCATATGTGCATTACTGACTTACCAGGCAACTCCAGGCTCATTGGTTGGGAGACACCCACCTCCACGATGGCAGCTAGTGTTTCTGGATGCTGTTCTCTGGGTGTCCCCAGACTGGCCAGTAGCTCCTCAGTGTGTGTGAGTGGGGGCTGGGTTGGTGGCCCACCACCTGTTCCACCTTGTTCCCTGGTGATTGCAGTGGCACGCTGTTTTGCATGTCGTATCAGGTCCATGCAGTGTCTGCGCACCTGCTGGTAGGTGCGGTTATGGCCACCCACATCGTTCACCCTCCTGTGTAGATCCTGCCACAGGTCATCCCGCTGCTGGGCATGCTGTGGCACATGGCTGAACAACAAGTCATAGTTGTCATGAAGCTGTGGGATGAGGACATCATCCTCCTGGCGGGTGTATGCTGGGAGGCGTGTACGGGGCATTATCTGTAAAATATAATGATGGTGACAGGTCACAGTTTCAGAGATGTACAGAGATACTGCTGCACATACATTTCTATGACATCTACTGCATCTGCACAGTTATCTTTGCAAAGCACCATGACACTGACACGACTGACGTGTTTGTGTCACACCCATTATGCATTGGATAACATCACCATATATGTGTGTCACCTCATTACAGTGTTCATACTCCATGTAAATGCTGTCTTGCTGTGGGCATGTCTATTTGCCTGCACTTGTGTTCTTACCTATCTGCACATGCCTCGATGTGTCCACAGTACTACTGTTGACCTGGATGCTGTGTATATGTCACATATCAACACAGACACAGCCGGAATGGACTTGAGCAGTGACAATGCACACATACACATGGACACCTGTACATGCATGTGTTTTGCCATATACATCTACACAGCACTGTACAACTGTTCAACATCCTGACACGGATCGCCTGTATTACACATGTGATAGACATGGGACAATGGATAGTCAGATGACATTCGCAGGGATGGTCATCAACCATATCATGTGTGGGCACGGTTTTCACGCTGTTACAGACGGCCATTGTGCCACCGCAAGCTGCATCAGTGCCACATTACTGATCCAGTCAGTTGATAGTACATCTACCATGTGGCCATCACACCATGTATGATGGGATGACATCTGCAGCTTTGATGGACAGGGTTGCATGGTATGGCAGGAGTATGTTACATATATGGCACAGGGATCTGTCCAGCCTGTGGCGATCCTAGTATTAGGACGGTGGCTGTCCATGACATATGTCATATAGATCAGGATATGGACATGTAGCATGTCCATCATCATGGTGTAGCAAATGTCCTTCTGCAAGGTAGATGGCATACTGCATAGTGGAGGTGTGGATTGTGAAGGCTGTTATCGCACATCCATGCATAGCCATTACAGCGTACAGGTGGTATGTGATCCAATATTGGTCACCACAGTGCTGTATATGCCTGGCCACTGATCTCCGTGCTCATGGATAGCACCCTGACATGACATGGGTACCTCAAATGACTACCTAAGGGGCCTGGAGACGTCAGCATGTCGGGGGTGCACTGCACAGCACCATCCCTTACACAGTGCCCATAATGTTGACCACAGCCTAGGTAGCAGTTTATGGGTACAGGGATGTTCACCTAGCGGTGACACTGCTGGTATCATCCATCAGACTGTGCACATATGTCACACACCTCACACACACAGCCCATTCTGTATGTTGTTCACAACACTGACACAGCTAAACTGATAGGTCATGGCCATTCACAGCCTTACATACACAGATGCCTAACATTTGTGTGTGTGGTATGGGCTACAATGAGGGTGGGGTACAACAAATTAAACCTGTTCTACTGTATCTGGCACAGATGTGCTGTGCACATGTCACTCTTGCACCTTTTGTAGTTGTGGGTCTGTCAACAGGCCACTGGTGGAACACACCTGTGCAATGCAAAGGTAATTGTAATCAAATATCTGTGCAATCTTGTACATCTGTACTGCTAACATCTACAGTGTTAATGGTTCATGGACATGCACACCATACTCAGCAGGGTTATAGTGCAGTGCCACCCTAAATGACTGTCATCACCACTTGTGGGTTGATATTATCGAACACCCTATCTGTATTGTATGGTCATGCTGGGCACTTTTTCAGAACATGTGAGCATGTCATGAGCTAATGATTACTATAGCGCCCATTCCACACCATTTCCCACAGGTACACTGGCTGTCCTACACTTCCCAGCTTGCTTAAGGTACGACAGCTGTTGTACACACGTAACACACATATCCTGTGGGACATGGATGTATATGCAGGCATGTCCAACTGTCATATACCAGTGCTACTGCCTGTCTATATGAGGGATATGTCATACATGTGGCAATAGAGCAATTGTCTCGTGTACACATTCAATGCTCACTTCCCAACATACGGCACTACAGCCTGTGGGGGATGCACGTCTGCAGCCGTGCTGGGCCCATAGCTCTTCAGGTGTACCTCATTATGGGGAATGTACCTCATTTGGGGTTCTAAAAGGTGCATGTTCCTCAAGGTTCCACATTGGAAGGGTCTGTCACACATTCATTGTTGTACATAGTTTACCTGCTAGCCATGGTTAGATAGATGCGAATCTTATTAATTCATTGGAATATCTGTTTTATACGTAAGACCAGCCTATTTTAGCCATCATATGTCCTTCCTAGTTGACGCTGTTAGTAAGCCAGTTGTAAGTGTTCCACGTTTCGCCCATTTGTCACAAAGTATGAGGGCTAATGCTCCTCATTTTGGGGACAGGAGGCTGACAGCTATGGCTGGGGTTAATGCTGTCGCCAACCCTGACTGCACCTGACAGTCATTTGGGGATGTGTAACATTCGCAACACACCCCACCCATCACATAGTCTCACATAATCTACACCACTGGCCACACCTATGAGGACAACCTGTGCAGTACATCTCCATACTCACTGTAGGCACCAGAGGTAGCCCCCATCATGGAAGACAACATCACCAGCTTATAGCCCACAGACTCATGTGTGCCCACCACATACAGCCAATAGTGTGTTATAACATTCACAACACACCAGTCATAGCTGACTCTGTAGGGTGTCACACTGCAGTTCCACACAGCAGGCTACACAAGGCATTAGTTGCTTACATCTTGCTGTCGGGTAACTGCTTCTGCAACATAACATGCCACACCTCACCAGGTACGATATGTCTGTCATTCGCCATGTTAGTGTGACTACCCTGTGATGCCACTTCACAGACTACGTGTGCAGGGACATGCAATAGCTCACCAGTCTTATAGGCCTGAGGGTGTGGGCCTAGCCCTGGGGAGCATTTTGCATTCATCCAGACACGATACCACTGTACACTGACTGACTGTGTCACTTCAACAGTTGCCTATGCTCCTATTGTCATTCCACAGGCATGTGGTATCTGTATGCTATGACTGTCCTGGTCAAACACAATGCTGTGGCACAGATGACTTGCATCTGTCAGCCCTGGGAGTACAGCTCACATGCTAGGCTCTTGCTGCTGCTATACTGTCTGTCCTGCACAGTTTCCAATAACTGTCACCAGCTGGGCGGTAACTGGCATGCGCGACATGGGGTCATATGACACATTGCTTGCATCTTCCCCTGTGACGCACGCAGGCAAGGCACACCTTATAATGCACCACTCCAACATCTCTGCAGTGACTGGGACCTGCCTGTAGGCTCTGCAGAGCACACCTGCAATGACAGGTTATAGACGGACCATACCTTCCAGGCACATACCTGGACCGGCACACCCACAGCTGAGGGGTTCCCATATCCCACTATGTTTTGCACACATCCTGGCAAGTTGCTTAGCACAATGCATCGGAGGTGCTCCACGTGCAACTAACTGTGTCCGGGACCGCTATACACATTGTAACAAGCGACAGAGTCAACATCATTCCCTATGGGTAACATACCTTCTATGGTGGTATAGCGGACAGTGGGCCTCAGCTACTACTGATGTGTGACTGACACTACCTCACACATCACTGGGATAGCCACTCATGTACCAACACATCCATGAGTCATACCCTCCACTCTGCTGGATCAACACATACACACCACCTCCAAGACCTACATTCCCCTTGGCATGAACACTACCACCATGTGACTGGTGTTACACACCTGGGGTTATCCCCTCATTGGTGGATTCTGAACATATGCTAATCTACCTTGTTAGCCACATCACGGAAACACACCCATCACAGCATACACAGTACATGTGTACTACTACACCTACTACAGATGTCTGCTGACAGCGGTTGTTAACATCATGACACCCGTGCAGATGGACAATGCACATACAAATGCTGACACATACCCCAGTGCACTTAATTAGCATGTACACAACTGCATGGATCATGCTATTCCACACAGAGCTATGATGGTACACACCAGATAACAGACGCCACTCTGGTGGTCATGTTCCATGGACATATGATGTACAACAACAGGTGTAGGCTGTTGCACAGTGGTGTACATTCCCATGTGTGGGATGGCTCACTAGTCAGCCGTGGTGGGGCCACAGGGTCCCTCATCACATACTCCAAGACCAGCTACATAAACATGACTGCCACACATTCCGGGGTGTATCACCAGGCATTATGGTGGTATGTCAGTATTCGATGGCAACACCCAGATCTGCTGTCACATACAACAGTCACTCAGTAACATTGCAGACCCAGGTATTGTTGGCAACATGCTGGAGGATGGATTTAATGCTGACAGTACACCCTCTCACTCACTACAGGGCCACAATCCATGCATGAACATTGTGGTGTCCCTGTGGTCACACCTACACAGTACTGACATACACTCTATGTGTCCTGGGACACTGGCCCCATGTCACCTTCCAACGTCCCAGGCTGTGATGTCCACCAACCTCTGAATTACTTGTCTCCCCACTAGGCCACCATATTCAGTAATAGCCTTGTTTCAGACATTGTAGACCCTGAATGTCACACAGCAGCATTTATCACACTACACACAGGTGGCACCGCATTACACGAGTGGGACTATAGTCCTACACACCTGACTGGACTGTTCTGCATGGCTATGGGGCACATCGTCAAGGACATCATTCTCAGAGACATTGTTGGTCTCCCGTCCTCTGCTGCCACCCGGGTTGGGCTTGTTAAGGCCAGATCATGGCCCCTACACATGGTGGACTCCTTTCATACAGTTACCAGGGCAGTTGCTGATGGTATGGGAGTCCACACATCCTACATTGTCCTCTCATTGCCTTTCAGCACCATTCCCCATTCTGGTATTGACAACATACACATCCACCTGCACATTGTACCCTGTGTCTCAGGATGTTATGCTATGTGGCTCATGGACAGGACACACAGTGAGGCCAGCATACCATAGTACCTACTACATGTCAGGTACTTTGGTATACCACAGTCCTCAGTCATAGGGCCCCTCATGTTAAGTATATGCTTCCCTGTGGAACAGGCTGGCACAGGGGACTTTCCCTGCCTAGCTTTAGAACCCCTACATACCAAGTGCCATGATTGCTCCACCAGCTGATACTGACTCCAGCCATATGGGTGTCGCTGTGACAGATACATAATATGACTATCATGGCATCAAGCTGCATGACACAAGGTGCATGCACATCACCTTTGCATTACACCATTCATCCACTGACTATCACATGGATGGTAGTACCCTACATACATATCACATTGTACATGTTTGCAGTACACACATATGTCGCACCCACTCCTGTGGTTACCGTATTGCCACTGTGGCGTGGATATCCTCCTACGTGGTAACACCTATCTGTACTGGGTGTGTAACTGGTACATAGGCACCCATTGTACCTCTGAATTCAAGACATCTACACACATTCAAGGGTACACCACCCCATTTAGGGTGTACCTTACACAACAGCTAAAGCTTTACATGCCACAACATTAACACACCATGATGTTTACTGAGCTCCGACAGTTTAAATATGCGGCTGCACTACGGACACCACATCTGTACACATTTGCATACTACATACTCAGGGGTGACCTCTGCTGATCAGACAGGGCCCATGTCCACAACATTATTGATGGATATACTCCTCATACGCAACATAAGCAGAGGCCACTGTGAGCAACATGCTCATGGATATGTGCACACATGCCACAATGAGTGGGATGTGCTTCTGGGTTACATTCCCAAACAGGACACTCACCATGCTGTGGAACATAAGTCCTCTGTACATCACGCAGGGACACTCAGTAGCACTGTTCATGTGATACCTCCCTTGGTGGTTGGGAGACACATGTAGGCCTGGGATCACTGTAGTGGCTGCACTGTGCATTGGGGCAGGTGACACCTGGCTCTGCTCTTCACAGGACACTACCCTGGAGAGGTGCCACTAGTGTGAACACTGTAGTTGTGCTTACACATGGACTTGACAGACTGCATAGTACCCCACTATGCACCTGTGCAGCTATTACATGTCCTTTGTGCATGGTTACTTAGCAGCCCTTCCATTTAGATTAGCTACCATGCTTTTACTATGTCCCATACCTACAGGCCATATGTATCCTGTTATTGTACATACCAATAGACGATACCTGTGGTATGCATGATATGCCTGTTATGCTGTGTAGAATATCTGTCATATCTATCTATAATACTATACATTACACATATTCCACATAGTATCCCATAATGCAAAGCATCCTTGCTCAGCGGGACCACCTTACATATGTCATTAATGTTATTTACCCATACACATGCGTGCTGTGACAGTATATCAACATATACTATCCCCTGCTATGGCACGTCCTTGTTGGACATACCCTACCTCTGACGGCGGGTTGTATGGCATTGTTCTGTTTAATGGCCTCATGTAGCATCCCTTCTGGTGTCTGTGCTGTGTACCTTGTGTCCCACTGCTGGATGCACAGATTCTACAAGCGTTAGTATGCTCAGCAAGACATCACTACATCAATACCTTTCCCCACTTTATGCATTGCGGACACGATTAATTAATGCAAACCAGGCTATACATAGAGTAAAACTAATTAATACAGATCATGCTATACATAACCTTACATATCGGGCGTTCTACATACCTTGTTGTCGTTACGGCGTTTCATTTCTATCTCTCTCACAGTGTTTCAACTGTTTTTCGGTATGAGCATACAGTTTGAATGTCTGGCAAGTCATCCTTATATACGTCGATACCTGAAACATGTGGATTCTTCCTGCCAATTGTTGTTCCTGAGTGACTAATTACTTGCATATCAGCTGTGCAGCTACTCCATTTGCCAATTACATGGCGACAGTGGGGTATAATTGGATTCTCCACTTGGGCGTTGCCTATTTGCCCTACCTTCGGGGAGATGGTCTGTATTGTGTTTTGTTATGAGTAACTGCAACTGCTATGTATGGAGACAAGTATAGTTTGGAGTCATGTCCCCCGTGGATTGTGTGTGACAGGTAGAGTATTTGGTTCAACATGTGGGTGTACCTGTCATCCCGACGTCTCTTAACGGAGTATTGCAATCAATACCTGTAACATGGCTGTTTGTTCCATTATACAACGCCTGCAATTTTGCAGGTCGCCTTTAATTGTGTCTCTCACACGGTATGTTGAGGGTTCTGCAGATGTAATTGACTGACTGGATGTTTGTGCTGCTATTACAGTTTGTATTGCTTTAGTTTCTAGTGTGGGGGATGTCGGTGGTTGTACGTAACATATACGGTTTGTGGGCCTTGCATTTCTACATAATCCATATATATGTGTGTGGGCTCCGTCCCTGATTAGAGAGCTAACAGTTAGTAGACTTATGTTATGGGATTGTACGTTGGGCCATTGTTAATTGGTTTCTATATCATCTGCAGGTGAGCTTGCTACTTGTATACCTCCGTAATTGCAGCGATATATCAGGGGATATGTGTAGGTGACAGCTATCCCTTGTATTTCTGTCCCAGATATTTGCAGTCATTGTAGTTGTGTTGTTAAAAGAGCCTGTTTGCCATGGGTTGCCACCTTATCATATGGTCATTGTTGGACACTTGCGGGACACAAAGCAGTGTTTACAGGCCAGCACGTAGCCACGGTCAGTACACAGGTACTACATACCTATTGTTGTGACTTTGGATACTTATCAAATTGCATGTAATATTTAAGTTTCTTACATACAGGCATAACTATTAAATACGACTGTTACATTATATATGGGACATATTTATGTCCTACCATCTCGGACATTTGCCCTTTGTACTGTTTTATGTCAGGACACACCTGCCCAGGGTGGGGATGTCCCTCCTACTGTGGTACAGGTAGTAACCGTATGCCTACGGCTAGCTATACCCACACCTACCATACTGGTCTGCCTCTGACTTGGCACCAGCATACACATGTTGCAGACACACACACACATTACAGTCACACAGAAATGCACACGGCACCCTCAACGCACACTTACACAGACTACGGCACTCACAGACACAGTTGAACACAGTACCTACGTGGACCGCGACACCGTCAGCGGTTACTAACCATCCCTTCATATCATCATACTATTACTCGCGGATGTACTGTTCCGGTTCTGTGTTCTATCGGTCTTTCAGCCTCATGGTTACGCATGTCGATATGTTACACATTCCATGGTTGGCGGTATCCTATTTATTTGTACCTCCAAGATGTTATGAATGTCGTTGAACTATCTATCATATTTGCAGATATCGCTGAATCCATCTATATCACCATATATCCCTCTATTGCCCTTTCTATCTGTATTATATATATGCATATGTGTACATATATATATATCTATATCTGGCGGGGAATGTGACAGGCACACAGCACCACCATATGCTGTAAGACTCATGTACTGTTTAGGTGTTGGCATTCTGTGTTGCACTGGCTGTTGTGTTTACAATGTTTGAGGGCTGCCTATGTAGGAGTCACACATTGGGCCACCTATACATTACAATTTACAGGTGGTCATGTTTGTGTGCCATCCATTTTACTGTGTGTGCAGGTGGAGAGGTGTCAGTCTGTAGGGGCCTACACGGTCAGTGTATGTGCTATACGTTCCCTCTTTGCCAAGGCATAGGCATATTGGGCACACCTCCGTCTGCCTACTGGGGCTGGCACAGTGTGCTCATGGTCTGCATCCCTCTGTGCCTGTACTGGCCTTGGCAATTGCGGTGGGCTATGAGGGCCTTCACCATTTTGTCCCTGCTGCAGCTGCTTCCGCAGGATCATATTATGTAGCATGGCACATACTATGACGATGTGGGCACACATGCCTGGAGAGTACTGCAAGGCTCCACCAGATGTATCCAAGCACCGGAACCGTGATTTCAGCATCCCAAACACACGCTCTATGATGATTCTGGTTTGTGCGAGTGCCTCATTATGGCATTCTTGCATGGGTGTGTGTGCAATTCTGATGGGAGACATCATCCACGGCTCCAGTGCATAGCCAGCATCCCCCACGAGATGGCCATGTGGGATGTCCCCCCTGACAAATACCTGATGCAGCTGTGAGGCATGCCAGATATGGGAGTCATGGTAGCTTCCAGGGCTGCCAGCACACACATCCATGATAATGCCCTGGGCATTGCACACAACCTGGCAGTTGATGGAGTGGAATCCCTTGCGGTTTATGTAGCGCATACTCTGCTCACCGGGTGGTGACTTGATTTTTATGTTTGTGCAGTCTATCGCACCCAGTACCTCCGGGTATTGTGCCACACGGTGGAAGTGACGCATATTGCTGGCCAACTCCTCCTGAGTTCTGGGGAAGTATATCTGCTCATTGGCATGTGGTAACATGGCATCCAGGAATTGGTGTAGTAACCTGGATGCTGATGCCTGTGAGATACCCATTATATCTCCAGTTGGCCTTTGAAAGGTACCTGTGGCCAGTATTCGCAGGCTTACACATACCTTTGTGTCCACTGGTATGGGTTCCCCTCTGTTGTTTCTAGTTCTCAGGCGTAGCCGGCACAGCTCCACTATTTGCTGTAAGATGTCCCTGTCCACCCTGTAACACTCTACTATCTCCAGGTCATGTAGCCCCTGGTAGGTTACCCTTGGTCTGAACACTCTCCTTCTCCTTCGAGGCCTGCGGTGGTTGTCGGCATCATCCTCCACAACACCGTCAGTCTCTAACACATGCTGATGAATCACAGCTATGGCAGCTCCCAACATGTACATTTTAAAAGTTCCCCGTGTGTTTACACCTATGGTGCGGTGTTTGGGAATACACAGGTGTGTGTTGAGTGCTTACACACTTTATACTATTGTGCTGTGAACACCGATGATGTCATCGGGTGTGAATGTACGTTCGTAGCTACAGGTTATGTTATCTGTTTTACTTCCGGAACTACTATTGTGGTGCTTTTGGTGTTGAATTACATTTGCCTGCCGTGGATTACCTCTTGACCTTCCCTTTACATTTCTGCGCGTTGCACCTACCATTTTCTGGCGTGCATCCTGGAGCCTACTTTCATTTGTACTTTCCTGGACCTGGCGTATCTTGCGTTATGTGTGCTACTGCCTGTCTGCTGTTGGTTTGCTTTGCTCTGCTGTGTCAGGTCTCCTATCTTTGCAATCCAATACCTCCCCTCCTTTCTTTGCATTGACATGCCTCCCCTATCCTGTTTTGCAGGTTTCTGCAAGTGGACTTGTCATCTGCCGTTGATTGCCCTTCGTGGGTTGATTGGTGTTGATTGCTCATTAGTACTCCAATTACCCTACTTCCGCATTTCCTTTTCTTCCCCTGACCTTCCTGTTTCTGCTATTGTTTGCAGTGCGTGCGTCCGATTACTGGGTTTTGGGCACGTTTTCATCCTCATACACATGCGCTTTTTGCCACCATGTGTGCTCTCAGCTAAACGATTCCTCCCCACCCCTATCCTGCAGCTTTGCTTAGCAACGGACAGGCCAGATTTGCAATGCTCCAATGTGCTTAGTGCTACAGTGGCACACTCCTCTGCTGATGTCATGTATCTCCTCTGAGCCACTCCTCAGTGTTATACCACTGCGCCGTATGGTACAACCTTCCTCCGGTGGGACATTTGCGATTCAGTATTATCTGCCTCAATTGCATGGCATTGACTACTAATTCATAGTTACCGCGCCAAACACTATCGCAAGCCCTTAGCAACCCTTGCACCTTGGTTGTGGTGTTCCATGCCTACCATTGTGTGTTATGCTGTAAACCTGATTTCTATTACGTTGCAATTTTATGACATTTTTATATTATTTCTTTATGTTACAGCTTCCGCACACATGCCCTGCGGTTTTGCTGTGCGTTACTGTGGACATGACATTAAATGTTGTTATTTACATGTTGTGCATCTTTTCTTATGCCATTGGCTGTGTATTTCGCCATTGGCATATGTTCACGTTGTGATACCTGGGTCTGGCCCTCTTCCATAGCTCCGATGTTATGTTTGGGAAAATGTAAACCGTGTTTTTTGGTTTACATTTCCGTGGGCTTGCTCTACGCCTGCACCACTTCATGAATCGCTATATGCCTTCATTTGCATGGTGCAACACTGCACATGGGGTGATTTGCATACCTACGCCAGGGGCTGCGCAGATCTGGCGTATGCCGGTAGTGCATGTGGAATTAGATTGTACCTGAATCGCTCGGTGGCCATATTTGGTGTTATAACACCTACACTATGTGTGCGCCTGGCGCAAGCTTCATGAATCCCGGGGTATGTCATTTAACTCTCTCAAGAACTGTTTAAGTTGTGATATCATTAAACTTATCTCTGTCTTAAGGTGTACAAATTTAGCTTCTTTGTTTTTTTTCAGCATTTGTTTTTCCTCTGGAGAGTGACTGCCTCATAATCAATTGGGTTATTTTTCTCCTTATGTAGTTTCCAGGGTTTATTTCTGTATGTAAGAAAGGATTAAATATCTGATGTAATCCATTGTTATTACAGCTCAAGCTGTTTCCTCTGCAGTTAGAAATGATTGCCTAGGAGGGGTTTAAAAAGGGGAAAATGAAGTTTAAAGCATTAACGAGGTTGCTTCATTAGTAGAGAGGGGGCCAATCTAGGTAATTTAGCATCACAAAGGTATTCTTTCAGTTCTGAGTTAGGATCTTATGATTATTAGTAAATGAGGTTCTTGAAGAATTAAAATAACAGAATGGACTGGTTAGGGGTGTGGTTTCTTGGAGGATCGCAGATTCATTTTATTTAATTAAGCATGAGTAATATATTAGTGATAATCATATTTAAGAAACCATTGCTATTGTAATATGGGTCGAGACTGGTAGGTACTTTAACTAGTTGGGTAAGTTTTTTTCTAAACAAGAAAATAGTTAACTTGTGACTTGTTAGACCTCAGAAAGTTAATATTCATGTTTCCCATTCTCATTATTTTATTTTACTTACAATGCTTTTTAGATATCCTGAATAGCTCTTTTTCAAACAATGAAACACTGGAAGGAGATGGAAATTATAAATTACACCTGCAATTATATTAGCATGACTGCTAATTGTAATGGAAGACACTGTCCAAACTGTTGAGTCCTCACTTATGTTAGTATTTTCATCCTGTGTACATGTAGTTTTGGGATTTCCTTACTAAATCCAGAATGGAGCCACATTTTTAAATGTGTCCATATTAAGGAAAATGTTGAAATTATTCTGTATGAATGTAGAAAGACAATGTCCTTGAGCAAGGGATCAGTTGTGTCCCAAATAACTGTTTGGTTTTCTGTGACTCAAGCTTTTAATTGTTCATGTTAATTTGGGTCTATATTATAACGTCAAAGTTTTACAACTTTGAATGTTATAATATCGAACCCAGTAGAGCGAACGCTGGAAATAGCGAAGCTACAGAACACCAAATACTTTCCAAGGGAAAGTATTCAGTGGGCCATTTCTGCAGCTTCGCTATTTCCTCAACTGTGGAGCAAAGGTTACAGACCGGGTTAAGGTACGTGTGCAAACGAAGGTGAGTGTGCGATTGGGCATGGGTTAGGTGAGTTAGGGTTAGGGCACAGGTCAGGTAAGTGTGCAATTATGTGGACGTGAGGCTTAGGGTGGGGGAAGCTGAGTTAGGGTTAGGGAGCAGTTAAGGTGAGTGTGCGATAGTGACGGACCTTAGGGTTAGGGTTGGGTTAAGGTAAGTGGATAGCTAGTGGTGTATGTATGGTTAAGTGTAGGGTTTTGTGAAGTGTGTGTGTGGCTTATTTATTTTGGTATGCTTGTGTTGTGTGTATGTTTGTCTAAACAGCGAATTTTTTCCCTGGGAAAAAATTTGCTATTCTGACTGTTCAGTTTTCTGGTGTTTTACTCTACTGGGTTTGATATTACAACATTCGAAGTTGTAAGACTTCGATGTTATAATATAGACCCATTAATTCATATATTGTGTAAATTTATATGATATATTTTATAATATGTATTGTTTAAATTTGTCTAATTTGGGAAGTAGTTCAACTGTTGTTCTGAAAAGAAGCATTAACGTTAATAAAATAGGGGAGAACCTGGAGGGATGCTTGAAATGTGGGTGCATTAGTTTTTGGTAGTTGGAGGAGTTGTTATTCTGCATTATTTTTGAGGTAATAGGAACTGGAGGTTTAATCACTGAAATAAAAGCAGAAAAGGAGACAGGGTCAGTGTTCATATCTCCTTCAAGAGAAAGTATTAATTCAGCCAAAAAAAGTGGAAAGATACTTTTCCTTGTCCACTTTGTGATAGATTTAGATCATTTGTTAAGAAGATTTATTCTAATATGTTGATGTTAGTGTTGATATATATATATATATATATATATATATATATATATATATATATATATATAGGCTAGGGTTTACCTAAAGCAGTGCTCATTATGTCTGTTAAAGGAAGTAAACATAGAAGTGATACTGACATTAGGATTACGGTAATAAGTAAAGTGGTGCTAAGCCTTTTTATAGCCATGCTAGGATTACAATTGTTGGCCATTAAATAATGAAAGAAAAGTAAAAAAAAAATTGTGGTAGAAGTTTCCTATGGAAGAAGGTCTACATATCCTGAAAAAAAAAACATAAAGGTAAAAAGAGAGCATTTCTAGAATGGTGACAATTATACAGGATAACAAAAATTACATTAATTTCTAGACTAAAAATAACATCAAAAAGCTTGTGAAATTTAGGAAACATGCTGATGACTGCTACTCCAAATTGTACCTTGACATGTTCAGGAGGAAAACACTGATTTCTGAATAATTAAAATATGGTGTGGGGAAAATTTCAGTTCCTCTGGTAAGAGTGTTCAGGTTAGGATTCTTGTAATTCCACTAAATGTGGAGTGCCTTGATTTTTTTACAATATTTAATAGTCCATTGACTTTATTTTAAATGCTGCTTCTGTTGTAACTTTTCCAGATAGATTAGCAGTGGTAAGAATCAAATATCTGTCACATGAAAGGGGAATCAAATAAAAACAATGAATTTTTATTAGAAATGGCATACATGCAGAAGTCATTTATTCACCTGAAGTATGCAGAGATGGGCATTTGTTGTTACTCCTGTTATGAATTGCCTTTTGGGAGTGTGTAGTCTTTTGTAACGCTACTACATTATCTATTTCAGTGTTAAAACTGGGATGTTTCCACTAAAAAGAAAGCACACGCACAGACACACACACACAAACACACACATATATATATATGTATATATATATATATATATATATATATATATATATATATATATATATATATATATCTCTACACATAGGTCTACTTCAGAAACGTGAAAGCTCACTTACCTGAATTTCAAAAGATCGAGATAAAAAATGAAATTCCAGAAGACCGACGGCTCAGAACACCAGCATTTCACTACAGGTAAGTAACGACTTGGCCAGCATGCTGACTTTTGACCCTTACCTCCGTGGTAGTGCGATCTCGGTGTTGGTATATTTAGTTAGGAGGGGTGGGAAGCACACACATATGGGAGTGTGTATTCTTTGCTTCAGTTTTATTTGGTTTGCCGATTTGGCCAAGCGGTTACTTACCTGTAGTGAAATGTCGGTATTCCGAGCAGGCAGTCTTCTGGAGTTTCCGTGTTTTCGTCTCAGTGCTTTAAAAGTCAGGTAAGTGAGTTTTCAGGTTTCTGAAGTAGCCCCATATATATATATATATATATATATATATATATATATATATATATATATGTGCATATATATATATGTGCGCATATATATATATATATATAAAATTACATATATATATATATATATATATATATATACATATATATATATATAGAGAGAGAGAGAGAGACACACACACATATATATATATATATATATATATATATATATATATATACACACTCACATACACACACACACACACACACACACACACACATATATATATATATATATATATATATATATATATATATATATATATATATATACACACACATATATATATATATATATATATATACACACATATATATACACACATAGGTCTACTTCTAAATTTCAAACTTTCAAAATGTCAACTTTCTTATGGTTGAGACCATAAGGGCAAAGTTTTCAGCCTATGAAATTTAAATTAAAAAAATAACCCCCCCACTCCCCCCACTAATTAAATATACCAACTCCAAGATCGCACTACAGCAAGGAAAATGGTAAATATACCATTCCTTGCTGTACAGCGATCTCCATTTAAATGGTTTGAAGTTTCAAAACTTTGATCTTATGGTCTTGACCATAAGAAAGTCGAGGGTCTATATTAGAACATTGAATGTTCTAAATATCAAATGCTCTAAAGAGCAAAAATGCAGGACCTCAAAGTCATTATTGTGGGGGCTGTGCCCCCTACACCCCCTGCTAAATATATATTCCAACTCTGAGATCGCACTACAGTAAGGAAAGGGCAAATATTCTGATCTTCACTGCACTCCGACCTCAAAAAAGCACATCAAGGTACTGCATTTTTGCTCTTTGGAGTGTTCAATATTTAGAACATTCGATGTTCTAATATAGCCTCGAAAGACGACATTTTAGTTTGAAATTTAGAAGTAGACACACACACACACACACACACACACACACACACACACACACACACACACACACACACACACACACATATCATGTTTTTTTCCGGTTCCACATATTTTGGTAATTTGGTTAATCAGTTCTATAACATCTGCAGTTATGCAATTTTAGGTATTTACAGTAAAGAAGATAGTAAGACTGTCATGAATATTTTGTGTGTTCAGAGTAATTTCTTGTCAATTAAGCAGATGCATTTTTGTGAACATGACAAGTAAATATATAACTTATTGTCTCGCTGTACACTCTCGCAGGACTACATGGCTCCCCTGTTGTAGAAGGAAGTAGCAGTCCACAAAAAGAATCACTAAAACTGATAGGCCATAGAAGAGCCATAAAGATGAGAGTGAACTACTGAGGATAAGAAAGAGATTATGTATTGTTATTATTATGCAAAAAGCACAGAATTTCCAGACACAAGCTATACAAAAAGGTTAAATTAGAGGAAAGAAAGATACTTCCACAAGAAAAACTGTCAGAAGCCTAGAGATTTTTGAAAACTATAAAAAAGGATTATGGACACGGGAAAGAAAGAGAGATTTGATATGGTGAAATATTTATGCAAAGTTGAAAGTCAAATTAATCAATACAAAAAAGGCAGCCCCAAAGATATTCGAAGAGAAATACAGGCAAAGGAATCCAGATACGGAAAATTTCACAATAAAAAAATAATATCACAACGAGGGAATGTAGAAAAGAAAATCAATAAAGTAGAAGTTAAAAAAATAGAAGCTGATGTTATGGAATGCCTGCGAAGTGAAGGATTTGATGTAAAAGGTCTAAACAGGTTATGTCACAGCATGAGGGAACGAGCCCCCAAAATAAGGAGAATCAGGAAGATCAGTCGACATCTGAAGAAGAATTATGGACATGGGAAAGAAAAATAGATTTAATACAATGTAATGTTTATGCAAAGGAGAAAGCAAAGTTAATCAATAAATAAAGAGCAGCACCAAAGATATTTGAAGAGAAATATAGACAAGGGAATCCTGACATGGAAAAGTTTATAATACAAAAAATAAGAAGTCAAAGAGGAAAAGCAGAAAAGAAGATTAGTAATGAAGAAGTTAAAGAAATAGAAATTGTGGTTATGGAGTATCTGCAAATTGAAGGATTCAGTGTAGAAAATCTAATTCAGAAAACACCACAGCAGGATAGAGCAACAGATATCCAAATTAAGGAGAAACCAGTGGAACAGGAAGCAACTGGTCATGTGTCATATGAAGATATTTTGAGGCCTTCCACAGGAAACCAGTATAAATGTTCACTTGAAGCCAAACAGCAAGGGAAGGAACAGGAAACTGTGGCAACTCTGACACAGTCAATGATGAGGAGTGATAGGCTAGTGATTTCCCATATGACAGAGCAACAGATGACACAGGATGAAATTGAACAGAATGTGACACAGGAAGATGCTACAGAACTTTTTATACAGGGACTGCAGAAAATGGAGAACAAAAAATGTACCCTCAGTTTAGAAGAAAATGAGCTAGGAGAAGAGTTGCTTGATTTAATAGAAGTAGATAGGCATATTAAGATCATTGTAAGAAACAGACTGCAGAAAGTTAAAAAACCCAAAAAGTTAGAAGTTTGATAAAACAAATGAACAAAGTAATTAGGACTGTTCACAGAGATCCATGCGATATAACAGAAATAAACAGGATATATTACAGTGCAGCTAAATTAATAACTAATACATTTTTACGACAAGAGCACAGTGTAGTAAGGTAAAGGAAGGGGAGGAATTGAATACCATCATGGAAGTATTGAATAGAGAAAACTATAAAGCAATTAAGGCAAGAAGTATCACTGTTACAAGATCATAGAAAATGGAACAGATCGACAAAAATATTCCGAAAGATGGATGTGATAAAAGCAATGAGCTGTATTATAACGGATCAGGATTTATCATGCACTATTGCAAATAATAAACTAAAAATATCAGCACAGGCAGAAAAACATAGAAGATACACAGACAAATATAAGGGAAAAGTACAAAATAAGCAATTTATTGATGACCCAAAAAAAGTTTTATAGAGAATTAGGAAAAAAGGTAAAAGGAATTGAAAGACCACCAAAAAAAGAAGAAATAGATAAATTTTGGAGAAGTATTTATGAAGATCCTATGGAACATAACAAAGATGCTAAATGGATTCAAAGGTACAGGATATGAAATGGGATGAAGTAACAGCAAGAGAGATTGAAACAAAGTTAAGTAAAGCCTCTTATTGAAAAACCCAAGCCCAGATGCAGTACCTAACTTCTCTTTAAAAGTATTAATATCTTTGCATAAATATTTAGCCATAAGTAAGAACTATTTATATGCGCACACTGAACAGACACCAACCTGGCTAACAACAGGAAAAACAATGCATCTACTTAAAAGTGAACCTGCAAGTTACCCTAAAAATTATAGACCAATGACTTGCCTTCCGACAACATATAAACTGCACACTGTAATTGATGCCGACAAGGTTTATAGTGATTTAGAAGAAAACTCAGTTATGTCAATAGAACAAAAGGACAATAAAAGAAAGTCATATGGAACAAAGGATCATTTGTTGTTAAATAAAGTCATAGTGGAGAACTGTAAAAAGGGGAAGAATCTAAGTATGGGATGGATAGTGCACAAAAAGCATTTGACAGTATCCACATTCATGGATAAAATAGTGCTTAAATGTATAAGGTACACCCTACACTGATAAACTGCATCACAGTGATCATGAATCAGTGGCAAACCTCTTTGCAGTTAGGCCATAATAAAGGACAAATTATTATTCCAGGGATAAAAATCCAAAGGATAGTATTCCAGGGTGACTCTTTGTCACCACTGCTCTTTTGCCTTGCCCTTAACCCATTAAGCTGTCTGCTTAACAGATTAGGTCATGGCTATAATTTGGCTCCCAGAAAGCAACAAATTGTAAAGGTTTCTTATCTTCTCTTTTTTGATGATTTAAGACTGTATAGCTCATCAGCTGAGGAACTGAAATCACAACTGCATATAGTAAAAACTTTTTCAGATGCTATAAGAATGTAATTTGGTCTTGATAAATGTGCAAAAGCAATTTTAAAGCAGGAAAACTGCAGCACCACGGAAACATCAGTTTAGGGCAAGAATGTGATATAAAAGAACTTGAGCAAGAGGAAGTGTATAAATATTTAGGAAATTATGAAAGATCAACAATAAAACATGAACCAATCAGAATAAAACTTAGTAAGGAATATTTTAGAAAACTTAAATTAATCCTGAAAACAGCTTTGACATATAGAAACAAAATCCAAGCTATAAACCAATCTGCTGGCCCCAAAATGTGTTGGATAGATAAGCAGAAAAAAAAGAATGATGCGTCATGCTCATTAAATGATTTATAAAAATCAATGCATACCAAGATTATATATTCCCCATTCTGAAGGAGGTATGGGCCTACTTAAACCTGATTACATGTATAGATCTGCAGTTTTAGGACTGCATACATCTCTGCTGTCCTCATATGACCCAAATATAGTGAAAGTTTTGAAACATGAGAAAAATAAATCTAAGATGACTTTCTTTCTTAGTCTAGCAGAAGCATATTTGCATCAAGCAGGAATAGAAATCAAACCAGAAGTAGATAAAAATCAAGCAGCAACTGAATGTGCCAAAGATCAAAAGAAAGATTATAAGGTGAAGTATCAGATGAAAGGGCAAGAAACATGGAAAATGCATAAATATAGTTTCAAGTACAGAACTGGAAACACTTACACACCTTGTTGCTGATTGTGACATACTAACCGCAAAAGGACTATGTGCTGAAAGGCATAATAATGTGGCAAGATTGTTTCACTGGGGATTGTGCAAACATTATAATATCGAAGTAGCTGAGAAACACTGGACACATGACCCACAAAGCATCATAGAAAATGATGAAGTCTGCATCACATGGGATCACCCATTAACACAAGTTTAAAAGATAGATGTGAGAAAACCAGATATAATGGTCCATGAAAAAAAAAAGGTAGCTTTGATCATTGAAATTGCTACACCCAGTGACTATAGTGTCTTGCGTACGGAGAGACACAAGCTCATAAAATGTCAGGATTTTCATACGGAAATGAGAGCAATGTGGAAGAAAGATATGAAGACAGTTCCAATAGTAGCAGTAGCAGCAGGTCTTATAAAAAAGAATCGACAATCATTTCATTTGATATTATATGTCTAACAGAAACCTGGTTAAAACCAGTAACAAAAGACAATGAAATTTTACCACCTGGTTATAACATCATACGTCTTGACTGTGTAACCAAGAAAGGTGGTGGAGTAGCTGTTCTATTCAAATCTGATCTTCAAATAACCATCTTTAACCACAAACCTTCTCAAGACTCAAATGCTGAAATACTTATTACCAAGTTTCAGCTAAACCCAGTTAAATCTATCTATATTATTTGCATCTATGTTCCTCCAGGTAATAACATCACTACCATTGAAAACATACTTTGTTGGTTATCTCTAATCCTTCCCCAAGAAACCATAATCCAAGGTGATTTTAACATAGATTGGAATTCTTGCAGTAACAACTGCCCCACTAGCCATATTAATCTCTATGGGTTCACCCAAACTATTACCTCCCCTACTAGAATAACCAAAAATAGCAAGAAAGAAAGCACCTTAGATTGGATACTTAATAATAATCAACCTCAGACTTATGAAGCCAGAACTCTCCCTGACGACATAAGTGACCACTCATTAACCTACATTATCAGACTCAAAACCAATCTACCCTTTCAACCCATATATAGGGCAATTAGAATCAAGAAAAAACTCAACTTAGATATATTCCTTAGTGAACTTAAAGCATGCAATTGGTCCCCCTCAAAATACCTTTCTCTTGATGAAGCTGTTGATTACTTTAATATTAATTTCCTAAACATACTCAACCGTCATGCTCCTACCCGCTCTATCAGGATAAGAACTAAATCTGCTTCATGGCTTACTAGGGAAACCAAACAAAAAATCCATCTCAGAAATAAATACTGGAATAAATCGCGCTTAACTAAAAACCATACTGACATCCAAAACTACAAACAACTGAGAAATGAAACAAAAAAAGCCATAGTGTTTGATAAAAAAAAAAATATTATTTACAATTTCAGCAGACCCACCATAATAAACCCCAAAAGTTTTGGTCAAGTATTAATCAGTTATTACATCCAAGTCAATCAATCACACCCAACCCACAAGGCACTGACAAAGACAATCTTTAACACCTTCTTTATCAAAGCAGTTCAAGCTCTTGCCTGTCAGCTCTCTCCTCAAGACATAACATCCAGTTCTGACTCTAACCCACCTCCTCCTTTTGTCTTCCAACCTGTCCCCACAGCATTTATTCTCACCCTTATCCAAAAACTGAAACCATGTACTCCTTCTGCTGATCAACTACCCTCAGAATACCTGCAGAGAGCAGCCAAATCTATTGCTTACCCCATCTCCATCCTCATCAATAGAACCATCACTGAAGGATATATCCCCAAACTCTGGAAAGTCTCTTATATTATTCCCCTTCACAAAGGAGGACACTCCACTGAACTCTCCAACTATCGACCCAAAGCCCTACTTTCTCCTCTATCTAAGATCATGGAAAGATGTATCCATAGGCAATTGCTAGACCACCTTCTCCATAATAACCTGCTTTTCAACACTCAACATGGGCTCCGACCTTCCCATAGCACAACTACTGCCCTCCTTTCCTTTACTGACACTATCAATAACAAGCGAAACCTTAACATGCTCTCCTCTGCACTTTTCATAGACCTGTCCAAAGCTTTCAACATGGTAAATCACACTATACTCATAAACATTCTCAAATCTCTGTCTCTTGACACACTAGCTATAAAATGGTTCCATTCCTACTTAAATAACAGACATCAAGCTGTACTCTGGAACAACGTTCTTTCTACCCAGCTACCTGTTAATATTGGAGTTCCTCAAGGCTCCATACTGGGCCCTCTCCTGTTCTCTATATTCATCAATGACCTTCACCAAGTAGTTCCCCAAGCTACATGCATCCAATATGCGGATGACTCTACACTTATATGCTCTGCCTCATCTGTATCAGAACTTCACTCCCTATCTCAAGACACATTTAACTCTGTAGAACTATGGTTTACAAAATGCTGTCTCTTATTAAACCATAAAAAAACTAAACTTCTCCTTTTTACACCTACCAGTAAATCTCCACCAATAGACTTCACTGTATCATTCCATGACGGTACACTTATATCCCAAGATCAAACTACCAAACTGCTAGGTATCACCATAGATAATAACCTAAACTTTGATGCCCATATCAACAACACTCTGAAAACTACCAATAAAAAATAGGCTCTCTTTATAGTATTAAATCCTTCCTCACTCCTGCAACTAGAAGAACCATTGCCCACACACATCTTATCTCCACCCTTCTTTATGCCTCACCCATATTTACCAATTTGTCAAAAAATAACCTTAAGAAACTAGAAAACTCCTATAATACCATAGCCAGATTTGCCACAGGTAATCCATATAGAACACATCACTGTATTAATCTAAAGCATCTTGGGTGGCTTGAATTTCACCAGCATCTGAAATATAATCAACTGGCCATCGTTCACAAAATACTTTATCAACCTGACAAAACACCCATCCTATCTAATCTTATTCACTCCTATGTTAACCTTAAGTCCCTAAGATCATCACAAAAATCTCTTGTATACATCAACAAATCAAATGATAGAGCTGGAGACTCTCTGTTTTCTATTTCTATTGGAAAAACCTGGAACCTACTTCCCTCTGAACCTACCACACTTCCCTCTACTACTCTGTTTAAAAATAAACTTAAGCTCTTTCTGAAAACACACTGGATGTGCCCCTGTTCTAAACCGGACTGACCAACTTATCCATTATTACCTGAATCAGTCTACCTTCTCATCTCTGAATCTACTTCATCTTTCTAGCTAATTTTGCCTCTACTCTCTTAAACTATTTCATATTAAATACTACTATGCTTCCTCTCCATCACAGGCCTAGCTAGTACTGGATTCTTTAAAGTGACTCATATTACTTCTAGATTTATTACCTAACTGCGTCTCCATTTAATTTTTCCTTATCTTACTTTATTATCTACATCAACACTATTGCTTTCTTCTCTTCTCTCAACTAGTACTCTTTAGTAACACTTAAATGTAACTTCTCTTAACTAGTACTCTTTAATAACACTTAAATGTAACTTCTTATTAACTATACTAAGGCTATTCAAATATGTGTAAACTTCGTTATGTACTTGTAAATTTCAGCCTTCTCTGTTCAAGAAAATGTATATGCATTCTAAATATGTACTTTTATAAATGTGAACTTTATTTGAATTGTGTGGAGCTTTTCTCCATGGGCCTCTACTGAAAATGGACATATATCCAGCTAGACTAGCCCGGTCAACAAATGTAAAATAAAATAAAATAAAATAAATACAATCATATTTAAATATGTCACCAATACATGTAACTCCACACAAATTGCAGAAGGAGTCATTACTGGACGCATTGCGGGTGCTATGAAGAGCACTTCTGGCTGACATCAAAGAGTGAAACAATGCTAATTTCATGAACTTTAATCATACTTTGACTTAGGAATGGGGTCCATTCTCTTCATGGTATTAGAAACCCAAAAATTTGGAGAAATTAAAAAGACTATAATATTGGGTATATGATTTTAGTTTTTAAACTCTGAAGAGTAGTAAACAGAAAAAGTGCTCATGGGCAAGAATGTTAAACTCAGAAGATGGTGTTGCTAATAGTAGCAAATGTCTTGTGCCTACATCATACCTCTTAACTGCCAACATTGAAAGTGGGAACACAGGCTCTTGTAAAGTAGGCACATCTATTCAAAAATCTGAAAGCCTAAATAGCATAACAATATAATATTTTTATAATAATAATATTTTTTGTTTTTTTTTTACATTTGTATCCTCTAATTTGTCCCATTATCACCTTTTGTATTTTTAATTGGATGTATTATGACTTTGATATGTCTATTTTATGTCTTTTCCTGGAGCTTTTCTCCCCGGGCCTCTACTGAAAATGGACATGTATCCAGCTAGACTAGCCCGGTTAACAAATGTAAAATAAATAAATAAATAACATTTTGAATATCAAATAGCACATACTGAAACTCTCCCCACTTCAAGTAGGAATGTAGCAGACCTCACAAAAACAAGTTTAAAAAAATTGAGGCTAACAAAAATGATGTGAAATACATGCATTTTAACAAAGAACACATGGAAAGATCTGTAGATTTTAATGACATTGCAAAAATCTACCTCACAGTCGATTTTTTTCTGAAAAATGGATATGTCAGATGTGGCTCCTCTTTCTGCAAAATATTGGTGCCATTAATATGCTAGTCATGTAGTGTTTTTTTATGTACTAAACTGCTTCAAAAATCTTGTATAGTGGGTGAGATTTAGAAAATTGTATGAAGGTATAAACCAAGCAAGAAAATATGGACATGCCTCCAAAAAATAGGTATGTCATGTGAAGAGACAAATCAGGCCTGAAAATAGTTATTTTCCTCCAAAAGAGGTGCATTTTTTCTGTCAAGCCATTAGAAGACTCAAAACTTATACCCAGTTAGTAATATTCACTATTTGTTGGATTATTTATTTATTTATTCATTCATTTATTTTAATTTAAGATATTTTTGTTTGCTGAATAGGTGGTCCAGATAGTTGCAACCTATTTATAATGGAGGGACACGGAGAAAAATGTGATGTAAAAAATACAATGTAGACCATCATTTTATAATTATTCTCTCAGTAGATGAAATATTCAGAGGGACAAAGTTCTTCCAGTATGAACAGTATATTTATATGATGATGGGTTCTCACAGAGATTTTAATAATGAAGCAGGAATATAAGGCCCTTGTTACTTGCTTTGGAATTACAATAGCACAAAAATAAAATGAAGAGCAAAGGGAAATCCATTCTTTCATAAAATGTAAATCATCCTGGAAAATTGTCAGTAAGTAAATTTTGTTCAGAATACACAAAACACAGTGGCAGCTATGTCATTCTTATATTTAATGTCTCTGTTGTACTGTACACACATGTGTGTAAGTATGTGTGCATTTATGTGTAAGATATATATATATATATATATATATATATATATATATATATATATATATATATATATATGGGTCTACTTTACAAGAACAAAATTTCAGTTAGCTGAAACTCATAGCACTGAGACGAAAAAGTCAACAGCACCACCACAACGACATCTCGGAATACCAACTTACCACTCCAGGTAAGTAACTGTTTGGCCATCCTAAACTAAAACGTAAACTGAAGAAAAGCAAATCCACTCATGTTGGGGGCTGCACCCCCACACCCCCTAACTAGATATACCAACTCCAAGATCACACATTCACAGGGGTAAGGGGCAAAGTTCAACAGGATGGCCATATATATATATATATATATATATATATATATATATATATATATATGTATATATATATATATATATATATATATATATATATATATATATTTATATATATACACACACAGCCATAGATAATTTATATAATAATACAGATAGAGAGATATATAGATATATGCATATTTATTTTATATATATCCATCCATCCATCCACAACCCCTTTTCCCATTTTTACATGTAGAGTTGGGGTGTCTTTTCAACAGTGGCAATCATCTAGAGCTAAGGTTCACACCACCAGATGGCTAACCCTGCCTTGGCTGTTCTTCCATACTAAGCACTTGCATGCAGATTAATACCTTTGGCCAGTTTAGAGTATCCAATCCAGCTACTGCATGTCTTTGGAATGTGGAAAGAAACTGAAGCATCTGGACGAAACCCATGCAAGCAGAGGTAGGACATGCAGACTCTAAACAGAAAACACCCCAACAGAGAATTATATATGTATTTACACTGTTTTAACTTAGCATGGTGGTACTGCCTAGTATGCACTCAGCAGATAAGCCAAGCGAGCCAGAGACAGGGTAATTTTAGTCCCATAGTTACAATTCAGAGCCAAATAGGAAATCAGGGAAATACTTAGGAGGTGTTAGGGTGCCTTAGTTTCCAGGTGAAAATAATTCAATGGATATCTGTCACATTTTAAAGAAATTCAAAATCAAGATGACAGAAGTTGCAGGGAAATCCATAGGAGTCTGAAGTGTGTATCAGTGGGTATATTTATGATGAAGAAATGGTGGAGAGAGAGAGAGGGAGAGAAAGAGGGATAGATTGTCCAATGCTTTTGGAAATAACTATGGTTCTAGACTCATGTGAATTGTTTGCATTTACCTGATGGCAGAGGTCTGAAAGTTTACAAACTTATATTATGTTATGGTGGATAGAATTTAGTAACTGAATGTTGCTTCCCAATTGATTTGCTGAGTCTTGAAATAATATGGACTATTTTATAAAACCCTTTCTGGTGGGTTAGAGTGGAGGAGGCACTGTTTTATTTATGGGTCTGCTCGTGTTGTGCATATAACCCCAAGAGACAGATAAGCTGTACGTGTAATCTGTAACTTTGTGCACCTGTTTCATATTGTGCTCAGGATCATGGCAAATTAATTGGATTTTCTATTCACATGCAAGTTTATTTTTGTGTTTCTAATTTTCAATATTTTATGTTCTAGTAAAAGTTAGACCTGTTTTACATTCTAACAATAAAATTATCTATAATTAAATGAAAATGCTAATTAACTGCAGCTTCCAGCAAGTTTTCCTCACAAACCCATTAGCTAGTTACCAGGTATACAGTCCAGCAGACTAACTCAATTTCCCAAGACCACTGTCTGGTTAAATGACTTGCTTTGAGTCACAGAGTAGCAAATGGAGGCTGAGGGAATCAAACCCTAGATGATAGGAAGAAGCTCATTAATACTTTATAGCCTTAATCTATTGTACTAACTGCTATTTGTGAGAGAGTCTGTGCCTAACTGAAACAGAGTTGTTATAGGGTCATGTAGAAGGGTATCCATCCTCAGGGTTAGAACAACTACAGCCAATCAGCTTCTCCAAACTATTACTACTGCCACTAAAAAGATGGTGGCAGTAGCGAAATCTATGGAATAGCTAAAAGCTATAGCACCCCCCACCCCAAAGCAATTCAGCAATAGAGAAGACTTAGAAGCCTCCTTGGTCACCTTTGAGGGGATCCCTAGCAGGGAAGTCCAGGATCTTAACAACTGACTAAGAATCTTAATAGTTCATAAGCAATTCAGCAATGGAGAAGACTTAGAAGCCTCCTTGGTCACCTTTGAGGAGATCCCTGGCAGGGAAGTCCAGGATTTTAACAAATGACTAAGAATCTTGATAGTTCATAAGCAATTCAGCAATGGAGAAGACTTAGAAGCCTCCTTGGTCACCTTTGAGGGGATCCCTGGCAGGGAAGTGCAGGATCTTAACAACTGACTAAGAATCTTGATAGTTCATGTCAAAGGGGAGCTCCTCCAGCTTACATGGGTATGCCATCTCAGGCTGTAATCACTTTGGGAAAAGTAAAGAGCAAACTGTCAGTGAGGTCAGCAGTCTTCTTAGGAAGTCATACTTTCAAGTTCCCAGAGTGGAGTTTTCCAGAAGTAAAACAGTCAAACCACAGCTATTTGATCAGAAATATAAGATTGTCAGACCAAAGCTATTTGAACTGAAACATATTGCTTCACTTTTTGACCCTTCAAATAATGGTAAATAGTAAAGACACTATGATGGAGAACTCAGTGATTATCATTTCAAAAGGACTTTGTCAGCGGTCAGTCACTAAGTGAATGCATCAGGCAGATCCACAGGATGCCAAAAGCTTTGTACCATTGGTTGGGTGAATGTTTGTTATAATAGTGTCTTTAGAGATACATGAAACAAAATCACCAGTAATAACATAAATAATAATAAGAGAATAACATCTTCCATGCTCTTCTTTGAATGGTGGAAGGGTGGACACATTGCTAAGTGTTGTAAAGGACATACCAAAACTCCTGTTCAGACCACCAGAAGGAGTTCAGAGGTGCAGAGGTCATTAAGTGTGACATAGTGACAATCTGCCTTTTCTAGGCAGCTTTCTGTTATTATGGTACCACAAAATTAATGATGTGTATAATTAGGGTGGATGGACAAGATCTAGAAAGGTTGCTTGGTTCTGAGAGTATAATCGTGTTGATGAAAGCTTGGGATATTTGTAAAAAGCAGACCTGGTTGCAAAAAGCAGACGTAATTTACATACATGGAGAAAAAGGCATTACCTGGTGGTTCATAAGAAAGTACAGACATAAGCTTGGAATGCCTTGCACCAAGTAGCTATGGTACCTTTTCTTCCTCACACTACAGTTAGTGAATAGGATTTTACATATTTCAAATACGTAAAATCAAATCCCACAGCAGTGAGAAGATGATAACAATAATAAGTCTTGTATAAACTCCAATGGAGAATCTAAGTAAACATACTGTAACATAACTCAAAAGGTAACAATACCTCATTCAGTCTACAAAAATGGGGAGGGGTTGCAAACAATAAAGAGCCCTGTCCAAAGTATGGATTAATGTTTCAAAAAGTGATGTTTTTCCCAGTCCATCACAGGGATATCCAGTAAAGAAAGGGTGTGCCAATTTTTGGAAAAAAAAAAAAACCCTGGTCCCAAGTGCCCAAGTTAAGGTCAAACTCACAAAATCATGCATAAATGAAAAACAAAGATAGAACCACAGAGGATGAATGTGGCTTTAAGAGAGGAGAACAGTGAATGAAGCTCCCCTGTAATGAGTTGAGTGGAAGAAAAAATAATGAAGAACCGCCAAGGGGGTGCGGAGCTTCAGGAATAAAGGAGAGTGAGGAAAGCTTTTTATTATATGAGTGACTTACCCTCTCTCATGGAAGAGTGGGATTTAGAAGTCCTTGTAACTGCTACATATGAGGAGGAAGTAGGAGCCTATATGTCTCAGGATCTGGATAAATAGGTGAACCCTATTCTCTCTGACCTTCTTCTAGAATAAGCAAAGTTTTAAAGGGCTCATATGGGAGGATGAATCCTCCAAGTCATACAAAAGAAAGCATCCTAAGAGTAGTAGGATAAGGTGCTTCTGAAGGCCTTCTACTAGCTTGCACATGCATTGAAATGGAGTCCATTCTCCCTATATAGGGGAGATAATGAGAGAGGAAAGAGGAGAGACCTTTCAGCAGCTACTGGTACCTACACTGTTTACACAAACAGTTATAAAACTGGACAAAGTCATGTTTTTTTTGGGGGGGGGGGCATCTAGAGATTTACAAAGCCAAAGCAAGAATCCTGGCTATATCTTACTGCCAGTGGGTTCTAAAACCTTGAGGTTGTGGTTTTCCAGAGGCTTAAACATTGCATCTATGTGATGCCAGTCATGGCGCCCCCTCACTTCTCCCATTCCTTTGTTGTCTAAATGAATACTTCAGAAGTTGGTTTTTGAGGGCGGAGGGGTTGTACTAGCACAGAAATTAGGTAACAATAAATATCTGTTATGTTACCTCAGTAAGAAAATCAATGCACCATAAGGTAAGTTCTCCACAATTGAAAGAGACTATTTGGCCACCATATGTGTCTTGGGCTTTGAGTGGTACTATCTGTTGGGCATGGACTGCACCCTGGTGACAGATCATGTCATCCTCTAGTGACTTCAGCAGCAAAAGGAAAGAAATGCCAAGATGTGCAGGTGGACCCTTGCACTATAACCACCCCACTTTTAGGTGCATCGCCTTGCAGTTGTCTGCCACAACCTGGATGATTTGTCCAGGCCACAGAGATATTCTGGCTTGCTTGCAGCTGGTGGCTACAAGTCAGGTAAATCATCTGTAATGAAAAAGCTAAGTCAAGCTGGGATAAAAAGGGTAGTGTTATCATCATGGCACTAATTCAGTGTCAAACAGGAAGTACTTAAGGGATATTGCAGCATTTATGATGGCTGGCATAGGTTTGCAGGCAATAAAACAGAGTGATGGAGTCGCGTCTGCTGCCTGGCAACAGTTAAATCTATTTTTTTATCATGCAAAGAAAATTACCTTCCATAAAAGGAAGAGAGCATGCTCATTGACCAAACCTGGCCATGTGATGCAATGAGTAAGGTCAATCTAATACCAAATGTGATGTTAATTCCAGCATCAAAACTGAAACTGGCTAGGCTTAAAGTGGTCTGCACCTATAAAACATTGCAATATACACAGCAGAATTCAATCTTTCTTAGTCTTTCATAGATAGATAGACAGATAGATCAATAGATCAATAACTAAGAAAGAAAATTACCAATTTCAATTAAAATATGGGTAGCACAGTGACCAGTAAATAAAAAAGTGGTTTATACAAGTAGATTCTGGAAATATTTTGCAGTCAACTTAAAAATATAAAGCTTATAAAGTCAGAAATAAAGTTATAAACATAATGCAAATTTGAAAATTTGACAATTATCAGGATGACAGTTCCTAACTGTATCCAATATACAGTGTTTTGCTTTGGAGAGTGGCAAGCAATAAAACAATAGTTATATGCAGACTCCAGATTTCGATTTGAAGTAAAGAAAATAAAAAAAAAAGTGTTACAACATGTGTTACATCATGGAGGGTATTGATAATTCATAGCCTAGCCTAGCTCACATACAGTCAGTGTTACAACATGTGTTACAGCATGGAGGGTACTGATAATTCATAGCCTAGCCTAGCTCACATACAATCAGAGTTACAACATGTGTTACAGCATGGAGGGTATTGATAATTCATAGCCTAGCCTAGCTCACATACAGTCAGAGTTACAACATGTGTTACAGCACAGAGTGTATTGATAATTCATAGCCTAGCCTAGCTCACATACAGTCAGAGTTACAACATGTGTTACAGCATGGAGGGTATTGATAATTCATAGCCTAGCCTAGCTCACATACAGTCAGAGTTACAACATGTGTTACAGCATGGAGGGTATTGATAATTCATAGCCTAGCCTAGCTCACATACAGTCAGAGTTACAACATGTGTTACAGCATGGAGGGTATTGATAATTCATAGCCTAGCCTAGCTCACATACAGTCAGTGTTACAACATGTGTTACAGCATGGAGGGTATTGATAATTCATAGCCTAGCCTAGCTCACATACAGTCAGAGTTACAACATGTGTTACAGCATGGAGGGTATTGATAATTCATAGCCTAGCCTAGCTCACATACAGTCAGTGTTACAACATGTGTTACAGCATGGAAGGTATTGATAATTCATAGCCTAGCCTAGCTCACATACAGTCAGTGTTACAACATGTGTTACAGCACGGAGGGTATTGATAATTCATAGCCTAGCCTAGCTCACATACAGTCAGAGTTACAACATGTGTTACAGCATGGAGGGTATTGATAATTCATAGCCTAGCCTAGCTCACATACAGTCAGTGTTACAACATGTGTTACAGCATGGAAAGTATTGATAATTCATAGCCTAGCCTAGCTCACATACAGTCAGTGTTACAACATGTGTTACAGCACGGAGGGTATTGATAATTCATAGCCTAGCCTAGCTCACATACAGTCAGTGTTACAACATGTGTTACAGCACGGAGGGTATTGATAATTCATAGCCTAGCCTAGCTCACATACAGTCAGAGTTACAACATGTGTTACAGCATGAAGGGTATTGATAATTCATAGCCTAGCCTAGCTCACATACAGTCAGAGTTACAACATGTGTTACAGCATGGAGGGTGTTGATAATTCATAGCCTAGCCTAGCTCACATACAGTCAGTGTTACAACATGTGTTACAGCACAGAGGGTATTGATAATTCATAGCCTAGCCTAGCTCACATACAGTCAGTGTTACAACATGTGTTACAGAACGGAGGGTATTGATAATTCATAGCCTAGCCAAGCTCACATACAGTCGGAGTTACAACATGTGTTACAGCATGGAGGGTATTGATAATTCATAGCCTAGCCTAGCTCACATACAGTCAGAGTTACAACATGTGTTACAGCACGGAGGGTATTGATAATTCATAGCCTAGCCTAGCTCGCATACAGTCAGAGTTACAACATGTGTTACAGCACGGAGGGTATTGATAATTCATAGCCTAGCCTAGCTAACATACAGTCAGAGTTACAACATGTGTTACAGCACGGAGGGTATTGATAATTCATAGCCTAGCCTAGCTCACATACAGTCAGTGTTACAACATGTGTTACAGCATGGAGGGTATTGATAATTCATAGCCTAGCCTAGCTCACATACAGTCAGAGTTACAACATGTGTTACAGCATGGAGGGTATTGATAATTCATAGCCAAGCTTAGCTCGCATACAGTCAGAGTTACAACATGTGTTACAGCATGAAGGGTATTGATAATTCATAGCCTAGCCTAGCTCACATACAGTCAGTGTTACAACATGTGTTACAGCACGGAGGGTATTGATAATTCATAGCCTAGCCTAGCTCACATACAGTCAGTGTTACAACATGTGTTACAGCACGGAGGGTATTGATAATTCATAGCCTAGCCTAGCTCACATACAGTCAGTGTTACAACATGTGTTACAGCATGGAGGGTATTGATAATTCATAGCCTAGCCTAGCTCACATACAGTCAGTGTTACAACATGTGTTACAGCACAGAGGGTATTGATTATTCATAGCCTAGCCTAGCTCACATACAGTCAGTGTTACAACATGTGTTACAGCACGGAGGGTATTGATAATTCATAGCCTAGCCTAGCTCACATACAGTCAGAGTTACAACATGTGTTACAGCACGGAGGGTATTGATAATTCATAGCCTAGCCTAGCTCACATACAGTCAGTGTTACAACATGTGTTACAGCATGGAGGGTATTGATAATTCATAGCCTAGCCTAGCTCACATACAGTCAGTGTTACAACATGTGTTACAGCATGGAGGGTATTGATAATTCATAGCCTAGCCTAGCTCACATACAGTCAGTGTTACAACATGTGTTACAGCATGGAGGGTATTGATAATTCATAGCCTAGCCTAGCTCACATACAGTCAGAGTTACAACATGTGTTACAGCACAGAGGGTATTGATAATTCATAGCCTAGCCTAGCTCACATACAGTCAGAGTTACAACATGTGTTACAGCATGGAGGGTATTGATAATTCATAGCCTAGCCTAGCTCACATACAGTCAGAGTTACAACATGTGTTACAGCACGGAGGGTATTGATAATTCATAGCCTAGCCTAGCTCACATACAGTCAGTGTTACAACATGTGTTACAGCATGGAGGGTATTGATAATTCATAGCCTAGCCTAGCTCACATACAGTCAGAGTTACAACATGTGTTACAGCATGGAGGGTATTGATAATTCATAGCCTAGCCTAGCTCACATACAGTCAGTGTTACAACATGTGTTACAGCACGGAGGGTATTGATAATTCATAGCCTAGCCTAGCTCACATACAGTCAGAGTTACAACATGTGTTACAGCATGGAGGGTATTGATAATTCATAGCCTAGCCTAGCTCACATACAGTCAGTGTTACAACATGTGTTACAGCATGGAAGGTATTGATAATTCATAGCCTAGCCTAGCTCACATACAGTCAGTGTTACAACATGTGTTACAGCACGGAGGGTATTGATAATGCATAGCCCAGCCTAGCTCACATACAGTCAGTGTTACAACATGTGTTACAGCATGGAGGGTATTGATAATTCATAGCCTAGCCTACCTCACATACAGTCAGAGTTACAACATGTGTTACAGCATGAAGGGTATTGATAATTCATAGCCTAGCCTAGCTCACATACAGTCAGAGTTACAACATGTGTTACAGCATGGAGGGTATTGATAATTCATAGCCTAGCCTAGCTCACATACAGTCAGTGTTACAACATGTGTTACAGCACAGAGGGTATTGATAATTCATAGCCTAGCCTAGCTCACATACAGTCAGTGTTACAACATGTGTTACAGAACGGAGGGTATTGATAATTCATAGCCTAGCCAAGCTCACATACAGTCAGAGTTACAACATGTGTTACAGCATGGAGGGTATTGATAATTCATAGCCTAGCCTAGCTCACATACAGTCAGAGTTACAACATGTGTTACAGCACGGAGGGTATTGATAATTCATAGCCTAGCCTAGCTCGCATACAGTCAGAGTTACAACATGTGTTACAGCACAGAGGGTATTGATAATTCATAGCCTAGCCTAGCTCATATACAGTCAGAGTTACAACATGTGTTACAGCACGGAGGGTATTGATAATTCATAGCCTAGCCTAGCTCACATACAGTCAGTGTTACAACATGTGTTACAGCATGGAGGGTATTGATAATTCATAGCCTAGCCTAGCTCACATACAGTCAGAGTTACAACATGTGTTACAGCATGGAGGGTATTGATAATTCATAGCCTAGCTTAGCTCGCATACAGTCAGAGTTACAACATGTGTTACACCATGAAGGGTATTGATAATTCATAGCCTAGCCTAGCTCACATACAGTCAGTGTTACAACATGTGTTACAGCACGGAGGGTATTGATAATTCATAGCCTAGCCTAGCTCACATACAGTCAGTGTTACAACATGTGTTACAGCACGGAGGGTATTGATAATTCATAGCCTAGCCTAGCTCACATACAGTCAGTGTTACAACATGTGTTACAGCATGGAGGGTATTGATAATTCATAGCCTAGCCTAGCTCACATACAGTCAGTGTTACAACATGTGTTACAGCACAGAGGGTATTGATTATTCATAGCCTAGCCTAGCTCACATACAGTCAGTGTTACAACATGTGTTACAGCATGGAGGGTATTGATAATTCATAGCCTAGCCTAGCTCACATACAGTCAGAGTTACAACATGTGTTACAGCACGGAGGGTATTGATAATTCATAGCCTAGCCTAGCTCACATACAGTCAGTGTTACAACATGTGTTACAGCATATAGGGTATTGATAATTCATAGCCTAGCCTAGCTCACATACAGTCAGTGTTACAACATGTGTTACAGCATGGAGGGTATTGATAATTCATAGCCTAGCCTAGCTCACATACAGTCAGAGTTACAACATGTGTTACAGCACGGAGGGTATTGATAATTCATAGCCTAGCCTAGCTCACATACAGTCAGTGTTACAACATTTGTTACAGCATGGAGGGTATTGATTATTCATAGCCTAGTCTAGCTCACATACAGTCAGTTACAACATGTGTTACAGCATGGAGGGTATTGATAATTCATAGCCTAGCCTAGCTCACATACAGTCAGTGTTACAACATGTGTTACAGCACGGAGGGTATTGATAATTCATAGCCTAGCCTAGCTCACATACAGTCAGTGTTACAACATGTGTTACAGCACGGAGGGTATTGATAATTCATAGCCTAGCCTAGCTCACATACAGTCAGTGTTACAACATGTGTTACAGCATGGAGGGTATTGATTATTCATAGCCTAGTCTAGCTCACATACAGTCAGTTACAACATGTGTTACAGCACGGAGGGTATTGATAGTTCATAGCCTAGCCTAGTTCACATACAGTCAGAGTTACAACATGTGTTACAGCATGAAGGGTATTGATAATTCATAGCCTAGCCTAGCTCACATACAGTCAGAGTTACAACATGTGTTACAGCATGGAGGGTGTTGATAATTCATAGCCTAGCCTAGCTCACATACAGTCAGTGTTACAACATGTGTTACAGCACAGAGGGTATTGATAATTCATAGCCTAGCCTAGCTCACATACAGTCAGTGTTACAACATGTGTTACAGAACGGAGGGTATTGATAATTCATAGCCTAGCCAAGCTCACATACAGTCGGAGTTACAACATGTGTTACAGCATGGAGGGTATTGATAATTCATAGCCTAGCCTAGCTCACATACAGTCAGAGTTACAACATGTGTTACAGCACGGAGGGTATTGATAATTCATAGCCTAGCCTAGCTCGCATACAGTCAGAGTTACAACATGTGTTACAGCACGGAGGGTATTGATAATTCATAGCCTAGCCTAGCTAACATACAGTCAGAGTTACAACATGTGTTACAGCACGGAGGGTATTGATAATTCATAGCCTAGCCTAGCTCACATACAGTCAGTGTTACAACATGTGTTACAGCATGGAGGGTATTGATAATTCATAGCCTAGCCTAGCTCACATACAGTCAGAGTTACAACATGTGTTACAGCATGGAGGGTATTGATAATTCATAGCCTAGCTTAGCTCGCATACAGTCAGAGTTACAACATGTGTTACAGCATGAAGGGTATTGATAATTCATAGCCTAGCCTAGCTCACATACAGTCAGTGTTACAACATGTGTTACAGCACGGAGGGTATTGATAATTCATAGCCTAGCCTAGCTCACATACAGTCAGTGTTACAACATGTGTTACAGCACGGAGGGTATTGATAATTCATAGCCTAGCCTAGCTCACATACAGTCAGTGTTACAACATGTGTTACAGCATGGAGGGTATTGATAATTCATAGCCTAGCCTAGCTCACATACAGTCAGTGTTACAACATGTGTTACAGCACAGAGGGTATTGATTATTCATAGCCTAGCGTAGCTCACATACAGTCAGTGTTACAACATGTGTTACAGCACGGAGGGTATTGATAATTCATAGCCTAGCCTAGCTCACATACAGTCAGAGTTACAACATGTGTTACAGCACGGAGGGTATTGATAATTCATAGCCTAGCCTAGCTCACATACAGTCAGTGTTACAACATGTGTTACAGCATGGAGGGTATTGATAATTCATAGCCTAGCCTAGCTCACATACAGTCAGTGTTACAACATGTGTTACAGCATGGAGGTATTGATAATTCATAGCCTAGCCTAGCTCACATACAGTCAGTGTTACAACATGTGTTACAGCATGGAGGGTATTGATAATTCATAGCCTAGCCTAGCTCACATACAGTCAGAGTTACAACATGTGTTACAGCACAGAGGGTATTGATAATTCATAGCCTAGCCTAGCTCACATACAGTCAGAGTTACAACATGTGTTACAGCATGGAGGGTATTGATAATTCATAGCCTAGCCTAGCTCACATACAGTCAGAGTTACAACATGTGTTACAGCACGGAGGGTATTGATAATTCATAGCCTAGCCTAGCTCACATACAGTCAGTGTTACAACATGTGTTACAGCATGGAGGGTATTGATAATTCATAGCCTAGCCTAGCTCACATACAGTCAGAGTTACAACATGTGTTACAGCATGGAGGGTATTGATAATTCATAGCCTAGCCTAGCTCACATACAGTCAGTGTTACAACATGTGTTACAGCACGGAGGGTATTGATAATTCATAGCCTAGCCTAGCTCACATACAGTCAGAGTTACAACATGTGTTACAGCATGGAGGGTATTGATAATTCATAGCCTAGCCTAGCTCACATACAGTCAGTGTTACAACATGTGTTACAGCATGGAAGGTATTGATAATTCATAGCCTAGCCTAGCTCACATACAGTCAGTGTTACAACATGTGTTACAGCACGGAGGGTATTGATAATTCATAGCCTAGCCTAGCTCACATACAGTCAGTGTTACAACATGTGTTACAGCATGGAGGGTATTGATAATTCATAGCCTAGCCTACCTCACATACAGTCAGAGTTACAACATGTGTTACAGCATGAAGGGTATTGATAATTCATAGCCTAGCCTAGCTCACATACAGTCAGAGTTACAACATGTGTTACAGCATGGAGGGTATTGATAATTCATAGCCTAGCCTAGCTCACATACAGTCAGTGTTACAACATGTGTTACAGCACAGAGGGTATTGATAATTCATAGCCTAGCCTAGCTCACATACAGTCAGTGTTACAACATGTGTTACAGAACGGAGGGTATTGATAATTCATAGCCTAGCCAAGCTCACATACAGTCAGAGTTACAACATGTGTTACAGCATGGAGGGTATTGATAATTCATAGCCTAGCCTAGCTCACATACAGTCAGAGTTACAACATGTGTTACAGCACGGAGGGTATTGATAATTCATAGCCTAGCCTAGCTCGCATACAGTCAGAGTTACAACATGTGTTACAGCACAGAGGGTATTGATAATTCATAGCCTAGCCTAGCTCATATACAGTCAGAGTTACAACATGTGTTACAGCACGGAGGGTATTGATAATTCATAGCCTAGCCTAGCTCACATACAGTCAGTGTTACAACATGTGTTACAGCATGGAGGGTATTGATAATTCATAGCCTAGCCTAGCTCACATACAGTCAGAGTTACAACATGTGTTACAGCATGGAGGGTATTGATAATTCATAGCCTAGCTTAGCTCGCATACAGTCAGAGTTACAACATGTGTTACACCATGAAGGGTATTGATAATTCATAGCCTAGCCTAGCTCACATACAGTCAGTGTTACAACATGTGTTACAGCACGGAGGGTATTGATAATTCATAGCCTAGCCTAGCTCACATACAGTCAGTGTTACAACATGTGTTACAGCACGGAGGGTATTGATAATTCATAGCCTAGCCTAGCTCACATACAGTCAGTGTTACAACATGTGTTACAGCATGGAGGGTATTGATAATTCATAGCCTAGCCTAGCTCACATACAGTCAGTGTTACAACATGTGTTACAGCACAGAGGGTATTGATTATTCAGAGCCTAGCCTAGCTCACATACAGTCAGTGTTACAACATGTGTTACAGCATGGAGGGTATTGATAATTCATAGCCTAGCCTAGCTCACATACAGTCAGAGTTACAACATGTGTTACAGCACGGAGGGTATTGATAATTCATAGCCTAGCCTAGCTCACATACAGTCAGTGTTACAACATGTGTTACAGCATGGAGGGTATTGATAATTCATAGCCTAGCCTAGCTCACATACAGTCAGTGTTACAACATGTGTTACAGCATGGAGGGTATTGATAATTCATAGCCTAGCCTAGCTCACATACAGTCAGAGTTACAACATGTGTTACAGCACGGAGGGTATTGATAATTCATAGCCTAGCCTAGCTCACATACAGTCAGTGTTACAACATTTGTTACAGCATGGAGGGTATTGATTATTCATAGCCTAGTCTAGCTCACATACAGTCAGTTACAACATGTGTTACAGCATGGAGGGTATTGATAATTCATAGCCTAGCCTAGCTCACATACAGTCAGTGTTACAACATGTGTTACAGCACGGAGGGTATTGATAATTCATAGCCTAGCCTAGCTCACATACAGTCAGTGTTACAACATGTGTTACAGCACGGAGGGTATTGATAATTCATAGCCTAGCCTAGCTCACATACAGTCAGTGTTACAACATGTGTTACAGCATGGAGGGTATTGATAATTCATAGCCTAGCCTAGCTCACATACAGTCAGTGTTACAACATGTGTTACAGCACAGAGGGTATTGATTATTCATAGCCTAGCCTAGCTCACATACAGTCAGTGTTACAACATGTGTTACAGCATGGAGGGTATTGATAATTCATAGCCTAGCCTAGCTCACATACAGTCAGAGTTACAACATGTGTTACAGCACGGAGGGTATTGATAATTCATAGCCTAGCCTAGCTCACATACAGTCAGTGTTACAACATGTGTTACAGCATGGAGGGTATTGATAATTCATAGCCTAGCCTAGCTCACATACAGTCAGTGTTACAACATGTGTTACAGCATGGAGGGTATTGATAATTCATAGCCTAGCCTAGCTCACATACAGTCAGAGTTACAACATGTGTTACAGCACGGAGGGTAGTGATAATTCATAGCCTAGCCTAGCTCACATACAGTCAGTGTTACAACATTTGTTACAGCATGGAGGGTATTGATTATTCATAGCCTAGCCTAGCTCACATACAGTCAGTTACAATATGTGTTACAGCATGGAGGGTATTGATAATTCATAGCCTAGCCTAGCTCACATACAGTCAGAGTTACAACATGTGTTACAGCACGGAGGGCATTGATAATTCATAGCCTTGCCTAGCTCACATACAGTCAGAGTTACAACATGTGTTACAGCATGGAGGGTATTGATAATTCATAGCCTAGCCTAGCTCACATACAGTCAGTGTTACAACATGTGTTACAGCACAGAGGGTATTGATAATTCATAGCCTAGCCTAGCTCACATACAGTCAGTGTTACAACATGTGTTACAGAACGGAGGGTATTGATAATTCATAGCCTAGCCAAGCTCACATACAGTCAGAGTTACAACATGTGTTACAGCATGGAGGGTATTGATAATTCATAGCCTAGCCTAGCTCACATACAGTCAGAGTTACAACATGTGTTACAGCACGGAGGGTATTGATAATTCATAGCCTAGCCAAGCTCGCATACAGTCAGAGTTACAACATGTGTTACAGCACGGAGGGTATTGATAATTCATAACCTAGCCTAGCTCACATACAGTCAGAGTTACAACATGTGTTACAGCACGGAGGGTATTGATAATTCATAGCCTAGCCTAGCTCACATACAGTCAGTGTTACAACATGTGTTACAGCATGGAGGGTATTGATAATTCATAGCCTAGCCTAGCTCACATACAGTCAGAGTTACAACATGTGTTACAGCATGGAGGGTATTGATAATTCATAGCCTAGCTTAGCTCGCATACAGTCAGAGTTACAACATGTGTTACAGCATGAAGGGTATTGATAATTCATAGCCTAGCCTAGCTCACATACAGTCAGTGTTACAACATGTGTTACAGCACGGAGGGTATTGATAATTCATAGCCTAGCCTAGCTCACATACAGTCAGTGTTACAACATGTGTTACAGCACGGAGGGTATTGATAATTCATAGCCTAGCCTAGCTCACATACAGTCAGAGTTACAACATGTGTTACAGCACGGATGGTATTGATAATTCATAGCCTAGCCTAGCTCACATACAGTCAGTGTTACAACATGTGTTACAGCACGGAGGGTATTGATAATTCATAGCCTAGCCTAGCTCACATACAGTCAGTGTTACAACATGTGTTACAGCATGGAGGGTATTGATAATTCATAGCCTAGCCTAGCTCACATACAGTCAGTGTTACAACATGTGTTACAGCACAGAGGGTATTGATTATTCATAGCCTAGCCTAGCTCACATACAGTCAGTGTTACAACATGTGTTACAGCACGGAGGGTATTGATAATTCATAGCCTAGCCTAGCTCACATACAGTCAGTGTTACAACATGTGTTACAGCACGGAGGGTATTGATAATTCATAGCCTAGCCTAGCTCACATACAGTCAGTGTTACAACATGTGTTACAGCATGGAGGGTATTGATAATTCATAGCCTAGCCTAGCTCACATACAGTCAGTGTTACAACATGTGTTACAGCACAGAGGGTATTGATTATTCATAGCCTAGCCTAGCTCACATACAGTCAGTGTTACAACATGTGTTACAGCACGGAGGGTATTGATAATTCATAGCCTAGCCTAGCTCACATACAGTCAGTGTTACAACATGTGTTACAGCATGGAGGGTATTGATAATTCATAGCCTAGCCTAGCTCACATACAGTCAGTGTTACAACATGTGTTACAGCATGGAGGGTATTGATAATTCATAGCCTAGCCTAGCTCACATACAGTCAGTGTTACAACATGTGTTACAGCATGGAGGGTATTGATAATTCATAGCCTAGCCTAGCTCACATACAGTCAGAGTTACAACATGTGTTACAGCACGGAGGGTATTGATAATTCATAGCCTAGCCTAGCTCACATACAGTCAGAGTTACAACATGTGTTACAGCATGGAGGGTATTGATAATTCATAGCCTAGCCTAGCTCACATACAGTCAGTGTTACAACATGTGTTACAGCATGGAGGGTATTGATAATTCATAGCCTAGCCTAGCTCACATACAGTCAGAGTTACAACATGTGTTACAGCATGGAGGGTATTGATAATTCATAGCCTAGCCTAGCTCACATACAGTCAGAGTTACAACATGTGTTACAGCACGGAGGGTATTGATAATTCATAGCCTAGCCTAGCTCACATACAGTCAGAGTTACAACATGTGTTACAGCATGGAGGGTATTGATAATTCATAGCCTAGCCTAGCTCACATACAGTCAGTGTTACAACATGTGTTACAGCATGGAGGGTATTGATAATTCATAGCCTAGCCTAGCTCACATACAGTCAGAGTTACAACATGTGTTACAGCATGGAGGGTATTGATAATTCATAGCCTAGCCTAGCTCACATACAGTCAGAGTTACAACATGTGTTACAGCATGGAGGGTATTGATAATTCATAGCCTAGCCTAGCTCACATACAGTCAGAGTTACAACATGTGTTACAGCACGGAGGGTATTGATAATTCATAGCCTAGCCTAGCTCACATACAGTCAGAGTTACAACATGTGTTACAGCATGGAGGGTATTGATAATTCATAGCCTAGCCTAGCTCACATACAGTCAGTGTTACAACATGTGTTACAGCATGGAGGGCATTGATAATTCATAGCCTAGCCTAGCTCACATACAGTCAGTGTTACAACACGTGTTACAGCATGGAAGGTATTGATAATTCATAGCCTAGCCTAGCTCACATACAGTCAGTGTTACCAACATGTGTTACAGCATGGAGGGTATTGATAATTCGTAGCCTAGCCTAGCTCACATACAGTCAGAGTTACAATATGTGTTACAGCACGGAGGGTATTGATAATTCATAGCCTAGCCTAGCTCACATACAGTCAGAGTTACAACATGTGTTACAGCATGGAGGGTATTGATAATTCATAGCCTAGCCTAGCTCACATACAGTCAGTGTTACAACATGTGTTACAGCATGGAGGGTATTGATAATTCATAGCCTAGCCTAGCTCACATACAGTCAGTGTTACAACATGTGTTACAGCATGGAGGGTATTGATAATTCATAGCCTAGCCTAGCTCACATACAGTCAGAGTTACAACATGTGTTACAGCATGGAGGGTATTGATAATTCATAGCCTAGCCTAGCTCACATACAGTCAGTGTTACAACATGTGTTACAGCATGGAAGGTATTGATAATTCATAGCCTAGCCTAGCTCACATACAGTCAGTGTTACAACATGTGTTACAGCATGGAGGGTATTGATAATTCATAGCCTAGCCTAGCTCACATACAGTCAGTGTTACAACATGTGTTACAGCACGGAGGGTATTGATAATTCATAGCCTAGCCTAGCTCACATACAGTCAGTGTTACAACATGTGTTACAGCACGGAGGGTATTGATAATTCATAGCCTAGCCTAGCTCACATACAGTCAGTGTTACAACATGTGTTACAGCATGGAGGGTATTGATAATTCATAGCCTAGCCTAGCTCACTTACAGTCAGAGTTACAACATGTGTTACAGCACGGAAGGTATTGATAATTCATAGCCTAGCCTAGTTCGCATACAGTCAGAGTTACAACATGTGTTACAGCACGGAGGGTATTGATAATTCATAGCCTAGCCTAGCTCACATACAGTCAGAGTTACAACATGTGTTACAGCACGGAGGGTATTGATAATTCATAGCCTAGCCTAGCTCACATACAGTCAGTGTTACAACATGTGTTACAGCATGGAGGGTATTGATAATTCATAGCCTAGCCTAGCTCACATACAGTCAGAGTTACAACATGTGTTACAGCATGGAGGGTATTGATAATTCATAGCCTAGCTTAGCTCGCATACAGTCAGAGTTACAACATGTGTTACAGCATGAAGGGTATTGATAATTCATAGCCTAGCCTAGCTCACATACAGTCAGTGTTACAACATGTGTTACAGCACGGAGGGTATTGATAATTCATAGCCTAGCCTAGCTCACATACAGTCAGTGTTACAACATGTGTTACAGCATGGAGGGTATTGATAATTCATAGCCTAGCCTAGCTCACATACAGTCAGTGTTACAACATGTGTTACAGCACAGAGGGTATTGATTATTCATAGCCTAGCCTGGCTCACATACAGTCAGTGTTACAACATGTGTTACAGCACGGAGGGTATTGATAATTCATAGCCTAGCCTAGCTCACATACAGTCAGAGTTACAACATGTGTTACAGCACGGAGGGTATTGATAATTCATAGCCTAGCCTAGCTCACATACAGTCAGCGTTACAACATGTGTTACAGCATGGAGGGTATTGATAATTCATAGCCTAGCCTAGCTCACATACAGTGAGTGTTACAACATGTGTTACAGCATGGAGGGTATTGATAATTCATAGCCTAGCCTAGCTCACATACAGTCAGAGTTACAACATGTGTTACAGCACGGAGGGTATTGATAATTCATAGCCTAGCCTAGCTCACATACAGTCAGAGTTACAACATGTGTTACAGCACGGAGGGTATTGATAATTCATAGCCTAGCCTAGCTCACATACAGTCAGTGTTACAACATTTGTTACAGCATGGAGGGTATTGATTATTCATAGCCTAGCCTAGCTCACATACAGTCAGTTACAACATGTGTTACAGCATGGAGGGTATTGATAATTCATAGCCTAGCCTAGCTCACATACAGTCAGAGTTACAACATGTGTTACAGCACGGAGGGCATTGATAATTCATAGCCTTGCCTAGCTCACATACAGTCAGAGTTACAACATGTGTTACAGCATGGAGGGTATTGATAATTCATAGCCTAGCCTAGCTCACATACAGTCAGTGTTACAACATGTGTTACAGCACAGAGGGTATTGATAATTCATAGCCTAGCCTAGCTCACATACAGTCAGTGTTACAACATGTGTTACAGAACGGAGGGTATTGATAATTCATAGCCTAGCCAAGCTCACATACAGTCAGAGTTACAACATGTGTTACAGCATGGAGGGTATTGATAATTCATAGCCTAGCCTAGCTCACATACAGTCAGAGTTACAACATGTGTTACAGCACGGAGAGTATTGATAATTCATAGCCTAGCCAAGCTCGCATACAGTCAGAGTTACAACATGTGTTACAGCACGGAGGGTATTGATAATTCATAGCCTAGCCTAGCTCACATACAGTCAGAGTTACAACATGTGTTACAGCACGGAGGGTATTGATAATTCATAGCCTAGCCTAGCTCACATACAGTCAGTGTTACAACATGTGTTACAGCATGGAGGGTATTGATAATTCATAGCCTAGCCTAGCTCACATACAGTCAGAGTTACAACATGTGTTACAGCATGGAGGGTATTGATAATTCATAGCCTAGCTTAGCTCGCATACAGTCAGAGTTACAACATGTGTTACAGCATGAAGGGTATTGATAATTCATAGCCTAGCCTAGCTCACATACAGTCAGTGTTACAACATGTGTTACAGCACGGAGGGTATTGATAATTCATAGCCTAGCCTAGCTCACATACAGTCAGTGTTACAACATGTGTTACAGCACGGAGGGTATTGATAATTCATAGCCTAGCCTAGCTCACATACAGTCAGTGTTACAACATGTGTTACAGCATGGAGGGTATTGATAATTCATAGCCTAGCCTAGCTCACATACAGTCAGTGTTACAACATGTGTTACAGCACAGAGGGTATTGATTATTCATAGCCTAGCCTAGCTCACATACAGTCAGTGTTACAACATGTGTTACAGCACGGAGGGTATTGATAATTCATAGCCTAGCCTAGCTCACATACAGTCAGAGTTACAACATGTGTTACAGCACGGAGGGTATTGATAATTCATAGCCTAGCCTAGCTCACATACAGTCAGTGTTACAACATGTGTTACAGCATGGAGGGTATTGATAATTCATAGCCTAGCCTAGCTCACATACAGTCAGTGTTACAACATGTGTTACAGCATGGAGGGTATTGATAATTCATAGCCTAGCCTAGCTCACATACAGTCAGAGTTACAACATGTGTTACAGCACGGAGGGTATTGATAATTCATAGCCTAGCCTAGCTCACATACAGTCAGAGTTACAACATGTGTTACAGCACGGAGGGTATTGATAATTCATAGCCTAGCCTAGCTCACATACAGTCAGTGTTACAACATTTGTTACAGCATGGAGGGTATTGATAATTCATAGCCTAGCCTAGCTCACATACAGTCAGAGTTACAACATGTGTTACAGCATGGAGGGTATTGATAATTCATAGCCTAGCCTAGCTCACATACAGTCAGAGTTACAACATGTGTTACAGCATGGAGGGTATTGATAATTCATAGCCTAGCCTAGCTCACATACAGTCAGAGTTACAACATGTGTTACAGCATGGAGGGTATTGATAATTCATAGCCTAGCCTAGCTCACATACAGTCAGAGTTACAACATGTGTTACAGCATGGAGGGTATTGATAATTCATAGCCTAGCCTAGCTCACATACAGTCAGAGTTACAACATGTGTTACAGCATGGAGGGTATTGATAATTCATAGCCTAGCCTAGCTCACATACAGTCAGAGTTACAACATGTGTTACAGCATGGAGGGTATTGATAATTCATAGCCTAGCCTAGCTCACATACAGTCAGAGTTACAACATGTGTTACAGCATGGAGGGTATTGATAATTCATAGCCTAGCCTAGCTCACATACAGTCAGAGTTACAACATGTGTTACAGCATGGAGGGTATTGATAATTCATAGCCTAGCCTAGCTCACATACAGTCAGAGTTACAACATGTGTTACAGCATGGAGGGTATTGATAATTCATAGCCTAGCCTAGCTCACATACAGTCAGAGTTACAACATGTGTTACAGCATGGAGGGTATTGATAATTCATAGCCTAGCCTAGCTCACATACAGTCAGAGTTACAACATGTGTTACAGCATGGAGGGTATTGATAATTCATAGCCTAGCCTAGCTCACATACAGTCAGAGTTACAACATGTGTTACAGCATGGAGGGTATTGATAATTCATAGCCTAGCCTAGCTCACATACAGTCAGAGTTACAACATGTGTTACAGCATGGAGGGTATTGATAATTCATAGCCTAGCCTAGCTCACATACAGTCAGTGTTACAACATGTGTTACAGCATGGAGGGTATTGATAATTCATAGCCTAGCCTAGCTCACATACAGTCAGAGTTACAACATGTGTTACAGCATGGAGGGTATTGATAATTCATAGCCTAGCCTAGCTCACATACAGTCAGAGTTACAACATGTGTTACAGCATGGAGGGTATTGATAATTCATAGCCTAGCCTAGCTCACATACAGTCAGAGTTATAACATGTGTTACAGCATGGAGGGTATTGATAATTCATAGCCTAACCTAGCTCACATACAGTCGGTGTTACAACATGTGTTACAGTATGGAGGGTATTGATAATTCATAGCCTAGCCTAGCTCACATACAGTCAGTGTTACAACATGTGTTACAGCACGGAGGGTATTGATAATTCATAGCCTAGCCTAGCTCACATACAGTCAGAGTTACAACATGTGTTACAGCATGGAGGGTATTGATAATTCATAGCCTAGCCTAGCTCACATACAGTCAGAGTTACAACATGTGTTACAGCACGGAGGGTATTGATAATTCATAGCCTAGCCTAGCTCACATACAGTCAGTGTTACAACATGTGTTACAGCATGGAGGGTATTGATAATTCATAGCCTAGCCTAGCTCACATACAGTCAGAGTTACAACATGTGTTACAGCATGGAGGGTATTGATAATTCATAGCCTAACCTAGCTCACATACAGTCGGTGTTACAACATGTGTTACAGTATGGAGGGTATTGATAATTCATAGCCTAGCCTAGCTCACATACAGTCAGTGTTACAACATGTGTTACAGCATGGAGGGTATTGATAATTCATAGCCTAGCCTAGCTCACATACAGTCAGTGTTACTGTGGTTGGCTGTGCTCAGAAGGATAAGGGAAAGGATTCACTAAACAGAATGGCTTACATTTAAAATGCTGTGTTTTTCTGTTTACAGCTGGCTAGCAAGTCTTTCTAAGATGAGAATACTTTCATTGTAGAAACTTAGGGAAACGTGTTAAGAGCACATGTGTAAATTACTGTTGGGGATATAGAGGAATTTAATGATAAGACATTTCCACAAAAAACTATCATTTCTAAAAAAATGCCCATACTTGTCTTTTTAGACACTTTTTGATGCTTGATATGGAAAGCTATGGTTGGTTCGCTGATCATAACTTGCTTATTATGTGTTTAAGACATGGATACCAAGAAATTCACCTCAAGAGTGAAACCAGAGATGTGAATCTTGGCATCCATGTGGAAAACACATAATTAATTGGGGGACCATGTTGAAAGTAAT
>NC_056733.1:1233510305-1233552805 GCF_019279795.1 Protopterus annectens | reverse complement strand
ATGAGAGAACTGATGTTTGGTAATTTCAAAAAGAAATGTAGTTAAATTATGGAAAACAATCCTTACTGCCACCCCTTTGCTACAGCAAACCTTACATTTGCCTTAGTAATGTCATATCTATGTTTCTCTGAGTGACAAAACAACATGATTAAAATGCAAACTAAGTTGTTATTATAAATCCATATATTAGCACAATCATTCTAATGTATAATATCAGTCTATTAAATGTATAAGTTCTGTGTGTTCTTGTCTTGGATATATGAGAGATAGAAGAGTTTGTGATATGGAGCTTGTGTCATTCTAGATCCCACGCTGGCACTTTCATACATAAACAGAACTGGATTATCTAATGATGCCTCATTAGTATTCTAAAACATGCATACTGATTGGAGGATGCATTCAGCATGCCCATTGTCACACGAGTTATCAATGGGTATAAACATGGGGCAAGCATTCAACAAAAAATTTCATAAAAGAGACAAAACAATAATGCACACCATGTAAAGGGAAAAAAACACACACACAAACATATCACAACACCTCCAGGCATAGAAAGATGCAATGTCTTTCAAAATATAACTCATACTCAAAAATACTGAAACAAATCTGTCGAAATATACTTGCATTACTGCAGCAGCTTTCTGTGTAGCAGTGGAAGTAAAGCAACACCAGCAGTTTCATATCACTGACCTACGCAAAAAGCTACCGTGACATTTTTCTCATAACAATTCCTGCTTGAAAATATCTGCAAATAATAGCATTAATTCATCAGCACAGTATGCAGCAGTGGTAAAAAATAACAGCATTTTCATATTCATAATCTGCAGAAAACAAATCATCATATCTTTTTAAAAATAAAGATTATGTGTAAATAGAAGCAAATATATTGGTCTGTCTCAGTAAAACATCAATAGGATTGTGTTTTATAAAGCCCGAACACTAAAGCAGAACAACTTAATCAATGTCAAGCATTATATCCTACCTCTCAGCTGTCCAGATTTACACAGAATGTTCAGATTTTTGCTCTTATTTTGCTCTATTCCTTATAAAATTTGTGAGTTTTTTTTTTTTTTTTTGGCAAATCATTGAAGATTGAAGTCACTAAATTATGACAGTCATTTGTGTTTTAGACTTCATATCCTTCAGAAAATGCTTGATAACACAAAACTTTTATTTTAGCAGCTTTCTATGTTTATAAGAGCAACATTTTAAAATGTGTCCCTATTCTTGCTCCTTTGTACCCCCATTATGTTTGGCTTTTCCAAATTTCTTGTGCTAAGAGGTTGAAAGAAGCTATTTGTTATATTTAAATTTAACATTACAAGATGTAAACATATTGAAACTGATAAACTGCAAGTACAGTAAAAATAGAAGTTTACACAGCTGTTATTGTATATCAAATTAGAAATTCACAGAATATTTTAAATTATAAGAAATACATAATGTTATTAAAACTGATAAAGGTGTGTAAAAATAATAGCTCATGACTGCATGTCTGTTGCTAAGCATTAGCTATACCCAGCCATGAGTAATCGTTAAATTAAGCATTTGTTTCCTTATTTATTATTTTGTTTCTGTTTAAGGGGGATCTTTACAACTACGATTTTGGTAGGAACAGTAAGATAGGTAGAGTGGTATAATGTTAGGAGTGGAAAGGAGCAGAAATACTTCAAAGGTAGAGGGGAAAATGACTAAGTTTATTTGGGGCCAGAACACAAGGAAGAGAGGGATGGAATCTAATAAGAGGAAGGGATACATTTAAGTAAGAACAGTTGCCACTTTTTTACACTGAGATGAGATCAAAAGAGGCTGCAATTATGAAGACACAGAAGAGTGTTACTGAATATATAAAATCATGATTTACCTGGATCAGTACATTAGATGAGAAGGGTCAGCACACTTTTCCAGGCTGTCAGAAAATAATCAGTTGTGTGGATCTGTCTTCAGGTTACTTATCCAAGAAGGATGGTACATGTACAATATGGCTAAAGGGTAGTCAATGATATGTATGTCACAAAACCTGCAGATATAAAATCGTTACAGTCCCTTGAATGAAAGAAATGAAATTACAATTATTGTATTATGAACATTTTACATTACTAAATAAGCCAGTTCTAGCTTGCTAAACATTACAAATATGCAGTGACACTTTCAGAGTTGGAAATATACGAGCATGCCATCAGGCATACCCCCAAGGGGTATTAATATGTTATATCTGCTAAAAGCAATAATTGCATTACTCTTCTGAATACAGAGTCATCATGGCTATAGTGATTATTTATTGCAGAATGAGTTATGATAACCATGTCTGCTGTATGACAACCACATACTTATTTGGATAAATTATATGGCGTGAACCTCTAATAATATTTTACAGTTAACAGGAGTCTTAGAAAGTGACTCTAGATAAAGAAAAGGCAATTATGCTTAGGAGCAGCAAAACAAAATTAAATGTCTGGCAAATAAATATATCTTAATTAGTCACATTTAGGTAGCACCCTCTGAATATTACTAAAACAGTGAAAGCATAATTAGCAATCTGCTATGACACATGTGATATATTAAAATTATGTCTTTTTATCACATTTATATGTAGTGAGGGATTTGTTTATGAAAAACATTATGCAGTGCATATTTATTTTGCATCTAATGGCGTCAGGTCTACAGTTGCAGATTGCTGTCTCTGTATTAAATGCCAAATTAACCATTGATTTCCAAGATCCATTATTACTTTCTTCACAACAGATTCTTAACTTGAAGCCAGATTCTGAAATAATCTACATTTGTCCCCAAAACTAGTCCCCCCAGCTATTCTGTCACCCAGCACCATCCCCTTCAACTCTGTTGGAACTGCTTGCAACATTCCACAGTTTAAGCCATACACTAAGTGTTTCAGTTAGCAAATTATTTGCTGCATTTGTGGCAAGCAGTCACTACAGTTTATGTCAGACAGAGTGCTAAAGGACTTCAGATTAAACTGATTGCTTGCTACAGTTTATGCCACACATGAACATGTAGTGCTAAGTTCTTCAGTTCATGCCAGTAATGCACAGCACTGAAGACAGATTAGCATCTGCTAATTGTATTGCCTAGATCTTCATCCCTGGGGCTGCTTTCTCCCTTTACCCCAATCTAGCTGCTTTTCTGTTTCCAGCACAAAACACAAAATGACATTATAGCCAATGCAACCATTTTATTGACATACCACAGACATTTGTTAAACTGGCCAACTCTATTATAAACCTAGACTACTTTTTCAAAGCAACAGTAACCAAAATGCAAATTTAAACCTTATGGACACAACCAGGTAGCATGACGTACTGCCCTCTCAGTGAGCCTTTCTACCCACAGTGCTCCTTGGCCATGTAACAGCACAGCATTGAAGACTGCTCACTTACCGTGACCAGAATACTAAACAAGTAGCCCAGAAAAGTCGGCCAGCATGAAAGTGGGGAAGGCTGTCCCATGACTACCCCACACACCAATTAAGAGGGGAGGGAAGGGACTCAAAAATCCAGTCTGCTGAATGAACACCAGCTCTCTGTTTACCAGAGTTAAATACCATGGACAGGAGTAGTGACACAACCCCTTTTTACCACTTGTGGTCTTGAGGACAAAATACTTCAGAGCTGAAGATTATTTACTCCACCAGACTACTCCCTCACAAAACACAAATAGGCAATATAGCCAGTGCTTCTATTTCATACATTCATAGGTTCATAGGAGATTACTAGGCAAATGGCTTAAGAGCCCTTACAAGCCTTGCCACTATAACCCAATTTTAACCAATATATGACCTCTAAGGGCAAGAGGATGGCATGGGTTTCTGCCTATGCCTTGAGTATCTTACAGACTGCCCCTGTCCATAACAGGCATAGACACTACCACATGTGTGAATTTTGATTCCTCATCCATTGATCCCAGCTGCATTTGAAGAGGTTCAGGTAAGGCCTCTACTTAACTTGAATAGGAAGTCTATTACAAAGAAAGAGCAATGTCTGAGACACACGTCAGTCTCTCCACCATGTTTTATTTGAGTCGCTGACTAAGTTTCATTGGTAATTACTAGGTTAACAGCCACAGGGGGTCTTTCTATGCTTAGCCATTCTTACCAAAGGTGAGAATCAAACACTGTACCTTGTGTCTCAAAGTTAAATACCTTTATCATTATGCCAACCCCCAATTTGTAATTTGCAAGTTGCATTGGTATACTACAAATATTTGTTAAACTGAACAACCTATTGCAAACATAGTGCATTTATTCAAAACAGTGATAACCATTTTAACCTCCTGGACAGCTCAGAGCCAGTTAACATGCCATACCACAACACCCATAGTGGGCTTGTCCAACTACAGTGCCCCCTGGCACATTTGACCATATAACAGCATAGTGTTGAGGACAGTTCACTCACTTTGATCAGAATACTGACCGAGTGACCCAGGAAAGCAGAGGGCTGGATGACAGGGAGTTTGCCCCACAACCATCCATCAGGCTACCCTTGCAGCCTGTTGCCCAGCATTCCCAGTTGTAAGCAGCACTCTGCTGAGTCCCATGTTCTGCTCTCATCCAGCACTTGATATCCTTAACACATAATATGCTGTGGAGAACCACACTTGGCTTATTGTTGTACCAAAACCATCACTACATCTGCATGACAGAATAGTAGGCTTAAATCATGCAATATGTTTCTGACAAATAAACAAACTGCTGTCATGCAAACAGAGCAGATTTTTTTGTAATAAAGATAAAATATTACAAATGCAGTTCCTTCACGTACTGTTACTGTAAAAAGCAGAAAACCAGATTAAAATTCTTAATCTGTTAATGCATGTTAAACACAAAATGTTAACTCCAGGGTAAATAAGTCAAAGCTAATATTGAAGAAGTGCACACCATCTGATTAAAACCATACTGGGTCTCTGTCCACAAAATATCAATGCTCAAAAACACAAAAACTCAGTAAAGGGCCAGTTCTGGCAAATCTATAGTTGATGAACTTCTGAGTTGCTTTGATTGCTGTACAAGGCAATACACCTTGCCAATAAAGCCTCAGGATTGTAATTGACCAGATCAGGATGGTGTTTGTCAGATATCACTGTCTTGTCATCATATCTCAAAAATGTTAGACAACAAATGCAGCTTTGGGGTGAAAATGGATCAAGAAGAGGTCTCAATGGCTATCCTGGTGAAGTATCTCAAAATGGATCAAGCAGAGGTCCCAATGGCTATCCTGATGAAGTATCTCAAAATGGATCAAGCAGAGGTCTCAATGGCTATCCTGGTGAAGTATCTCAAAATGGATCAAGCAGAGGTCCCAATGGCTATCCTGGTGAAGTATCTCAAAATGGATCAAGCAGAGGTCCCAATGGCTATCCTGGTGAAGTATCTCAAAATGGATCAAGCAGAGGTCCCAATGGCTATCCTGGTGAAGTATCTCAAAATGGATTAAGCAGAGGTCCCAATGGCTATCCTGGTGAAGTATCTCAAAATGGATCAAGCAGAGGTCTCAATGGCTATCCTGGTGAAGTATCTCATTGCAAATTGAAGCCAGGTGTTCCCAGTGGAGGCCTGGAAAGCCGTTCCGTATCACCTCAACAGCAGCTGGATCAAGACTCGGATTTGTTCCATTTGGCTGGTCCACTGCTCTGTTGGCTGCTAATCCAACAAAAAAAGTGACCTACACTTATAATGCAGGTGCAACCTGAAAATAATATCAGAAACTGAAAATCATGTTAACACTGAAACATTATGTGTCAGGCTATCTAATATAGCTAAGAAAGCTGAGGAGGACCAATACCCTTATCTTTTAATGCCTTTGACAGACAGTCCCTATCTGACGCCCTACCACTGCGAAATAAGTATATGGAATGACAAATGGTAGGAAGAATGCAGGCTACCAATGCTTTGAAAAAAAAGGCCAACCAGATCCCTAGGAGTCATTGCATGACTAGTGGGAGCTTGAACAAGAAACTGAGTAATAATTCCTCAGCATCCCATGACATCCTTCATTATGGCACAAAGTAAACTCATTCAATTTGGTCTCCAGGAATCTCTGGATAAAACCTTTGTCTTTTCTGAATAATTCAGTAACCTACAGCTGATCCAGGACTTGACAAATTTAGGCAGAACATTAAGTGAAAATAAAAAACTCACCAGACAGTGGAAACTGCAAACAGAAATACGGTTTAATAATCCGCAAATAAATAATCAGTGACACGCACCATGCTGTTTTTTATTTCACATTTTTTATTTTACTCCTTTATTATTTTTTTCATTTTCATACAATTTTTATTTGTATCAACTGTAGTCATGGTGATCAACTTAACATTACAGTCATTGATTTATACTTCACTATGTATAACTGCCATTTTTGAACTTAGATTAACACAAGAACATTTGTATTGCCTTAATTGGCTAGTTATAAAAGTGTGTCTCTTGAAATTTTTTACCTTTTAATGATCATGTGACTTGGAGGAAGTATAAATAAATTACGTGTTTTTACTCAGCATCTGGAGGAGTCTAACATTTTAGATGAAAGCACTTATGTTTTATATGTGGATTTTTGTGGATTATTAAACCACAGTTCTATATGCAGTTCACGTGCCTGGTGAGTTTTTTATTTTCACAGTTTCAGTTCATTTGGAGTAATAAAACCATTAAGTGATGCTGAATACTTTTGGGAGCTTCATTTAAGAAAAACCCTGAAGCAAGGTAATGACTGGCCAGATGGGGGACCAAAGACCCTTGCAAAAATTCAAAACAAAAAAAAAATGATTGTTGGTCTGCCCCATATGTTTTTTTTTTTTTTTTGGTATTATCACCTCAAGTCTTGCAAACAAGTGAATAAGCAACTTTATTACTACTCACCAATCTACATGTAAGGGGCAATGATGGTGGGCTCTCCTTTGGCATCTGTGTCTAAACTGCAGAATCTGGCAAGCTGCAGGCAAGGAGGACTTTCAGCTATACTGTTTTGCTAACTGGAATATGCCTAGCTGTAAAAGATAAATTGATATCCAAACTGTAAAGGACTATCTTAACAAGTATTGAACCCATGTGAATTAGGATGTCTTCTTAATAATCAATTGAAGTATAATCCTATTGTCTGAATGGAGGACCACCCTCCTTTCCTGGGAACCCTACCTGAAAATGTAATCAAAGTATTCATTTGTATACTATATAAACTCTGAAAATAAAGAAACACATATTACCAGTGTGCAGCTTTCACGATAAAAGAAATGATCACATAAGTTATACATCCCATCAGAAGGGAAGCCAAAGGAGACCTACCAAATTGTTGGCACAAAAATTCTCGACAAGTCAAAATTGGGGTGGGGGGGGGGACAAAAGCCAAAATTCGGGAATTAACTTCAGCTGTGATATTAGTATAATACAGACAGTAGCAAGACATGCCAAACACTGCTGCTACAGGAATGGCAACCTGCATTGACAAGACACATGGGTGGGATGTGTTAATTCAGGAAACAAACACACAACCAAGTATAATGTGGACATCACACCCTATAATCAGACCAATAAGTATGTGACCCATTTGCTGGGGTAGATGGTTAAGTGGAACATCCACCATCATGTGGTCACAGTGCTGACTACTCCATTGAATGTAACACAAATACAGGGTGTATGAATGACATCCATAATAGAGGCCATAATGCCTTCATGGTTCCCAGCCTTCATCACACCAATAGCTGTGTACAATGCACTCTTCTTCATGTATTTCCCAACACATCTTCCAGTGATGTGTAACAGAACTATACCACCTTTGTCACAGTGCACTGTCACACAGCTTATTGGCCATACCAAGGTATTCTTTTTTGTAAAATATACATGACTATCAGATGGTGCTGAACACCAATCAAGTTGTTACATGAGATGCATGTGTGCTACCTGTTCTATTGATGCAAACACTACATACATGGGTGTTTGACAACATTAATGGCACGTATATCGTTTGTGACAGTGCAGATTGTGCCATATGTGTGTGTGTGTGTGTGTGTGTGTGTGTGTGTATATATATATATATATATATATATTAATATATATATATATATATATATATATATATATATATATATATATATATATATATCCCCAGCAAAAGCTGAAATCAGCCCTGGGAAATCTCAACTTTTATACACAAGCCTTCCAGTAGAATTAATCATTAGTTTGCTCAGGCCATCCACAAGCCTCAGAATCGCGCACCCCCCCCCCCCCCCACCAATCTAAAATCAGCCCTGGGAAATCTCAACTTTTATACACAAGCCTTCCAGTAGAATTAATTACTAGGTGAATGTCATTGAATTGTTTTTTAACAATTTTCTCTTACTTGGTGACTATCATTGTGAGATGAGCACAGCTGCATTGAGCTCCATTCACATTCCAACTTGGAGAGCTTTAATGAAGTTGGACACTAGGTAGGAACATGCTCTACTAATTGTACAAGTTCCTTATTCCCTCTGTATGCAAACAGGTGAGTTCCAGAGTCTAAAGTTAAAACTATTCAAAACAAACCTTTAGTTCAGTCCCAATTCCCTTAGCTCTACTTATCCTTAACGAGCTTGCTAGCAACATTTGGTTTCTGTAAGCTGAAAAGTTCTAACATAGTGTATTGTCTTACTTACATTTCCTGGCTCCTGGTTGGTTTTTTTTTTTTTTTTTTTTTGGACTCCCTCCTGCTGGGGTTGCTCTGCAACCAGTTCTAACCACCCAATCTTATACTGATATTTGCTACCCCCCTCCCCCGAGCCACTCTCATAGGAGGCTATATCAATACCCACTCCTCTGGGAGCCATCTTTAAAATGTAGTAAGGCAAATATCTTACATCCCCATTATAAACTTACGTTTTACTTAATTGTTGTATAAATCTTGTGGTCCGGTTTAGCCCCGCTCTACCCTGCCCCCTATTCCCCCTCTCCCCCAGTACTGTTAAATGTATACTATCCTAGCCACTCCCCCTACTTCTTCCTCCCAAGCAGCATCTCAAACATCAACAAGTGACCCTCCCTCTCTATAACCCAACTTTTTCCTCCTTTCTTTCCTGCCAAATCCTGGTTGAAAACTGTGCCCTAAAATGGCCAGTTCCCTTGCTATGCTAGCATCAACAAAATCACTAGTATTTTCTCTACTCCCCCAGATGTTCATCCTTTATCTCCTCTCCGCCTATGTAAGCCAGTATCACCACGGATTCCACTAACCAAAATGTCAAACTACCACCCCAGACTTCTCTTACAAGTTAGCTCACCTAACTATCCCCCACGCATCCAAACCCTCATCCCCTTTACCTCATTAACCAATTAAAACCTTAAAATCTAATCCAAGGGACAAGCACTATCTAAGACTTACTCATAAGTTTCTAAAGCTCATAATCTGATTTCAATATAACCTTGTTACAGATGGGGACATCCATCCCAACCCTGACCCATCTCCACCTGGTGACAATAGCGCCTACACCACCTTCCCCATCAATAAACTACCCCTTAACAGTCCTGCAAATGCTCTCCTGACATTTCAGTTAAGTATTCAAAGTATAAATAATAAAATCCATAGCCTGCATGCCCTCTTAGCAGTTAATTCTTCAGACATAATGTGTCTTACAGAAATCTGGCTTAAGCCTACTACTGATGATAATGAGCTATTACCCCCTGGCTACAACATACACCGATTAGACCAAACAGCTAAGAAGGGAGGTGGGATAGCAGTCCTTTACAAAAATACATTAAGTGTTAATAGAGATCCAGTTCAACCACCCTCATTTAATAACACAAACATTCTCAATACCAAACTGCAAATTAACAATAATAAGAGTATAAATATTATCTGTGTCTACATTTTCCCAGGCAATAAAATAAGCACTCTGAGAGATAACCTCCAATGGTTATCCACTACCTTCCCCCAAGAAACCATTGTTCTTGCTGACTTTAACACCAACTGGTACACCTGCTCAGCTGAATTCCCTGTCACCCATATAAATCTGTTTGGGTTCACACAAATAATAACCTCTCTGACTAGAATTAGTAAACCCACCAACAGGAAAAGTATCTTAGATTGGGTACTTATAAATAGCCACCCAAGCTTGCAAACAGCTGGGACTCCCCGAAGACCTAAGTGATCATTCACAAACTTATTAAGCATAAGGTAGAAACCCACCACAAGACTATGTACAAAACAATCAGAAATAATAAAAACTTCAATCCTACTAACTTCCTAAACAAACAGAAATTGGTCAACTGGTCAATCCTAAAAAAATGTACCACTAGATGAAGCCGTAACTTTAACAATAAATTCCTGAGCATCCTTGACTCCTATGCTCCTGCACATACTATAAAGACTAAATCTAATACTGCTCCATGGCTCACAAATGAAACTAAGATAAAAATCAAACTTAGAAATATGGCCTGGACCAAATCACCAACAACTAAAGCCCCCCTCGACCAAGTGAGATATCATCAACTTAGAAATGATACAAAAAAACTAATTTTGCTATACAAAAATAAACTACTACCAGAACCTCCAATTTAAACACTAAAACAATCCCCAAAGGTTTTGGGCAGGTATTAACTGGCTTCTCCATCCAAGACAATCTACTACCCCAACCCCATTAAACTACACCCACAAATCCCCAGAATCTGTTACCACTGTTTTAATAACTTTATCATTAAAACTATTCAGTCCTTAGCTAACCAACTTACTTCCACCAACTCTAACTCTACCACTAATACACCCACTTCTCATCCCCCTTTAACTTCCAGCCTATCTCTACCACTTTTATCTGATCCCTTATCAAAAAACTAAAACCAACCACCTTTTTTGCTGACCTCCTTCCTGAGGAGTACCTACAAAAAGCTGCTGACACCATAGCATTCCCCATCTCTAACCTAATCTATATAACACTAACTGATGGAACTATCCCCTCAGTCTGGAAAATATCCCAAGGTGGAAGTTCACCAGAACTGTCCAACTACAGACCCATTGCCATTCTCTCACCACTAGCCAAATTAATGGAGAAGTGCGTTCATAAGCAGCTTGTGGAATATCTCATTCAGAATGGTCTGCTTGCCAACTCTCAGCATGGCTTTAGGCCACACCACAGCACCACCTCCACCCTCCTTTCTTTTACAAATACATATTCCAAAATAGGAACAACAACAGGCTATCTCCAGCCCTATTTCTAGACCTGTCGAAGGCTTTTGATATGGTCAACCACAAATTACTCATCCATTCCCTAAAATCCATCTCCCTAGATAGCCATGCTATTTAGTGGTTCCTATCATATCTGAATGGTAGACAACAGGCTGTATTATGGGAGGGCAAACTGTCCACCCTGCTACCACTCACCATTGGTGTCCCTCAGGACTCTATTCTGGGTCCACTACTCTTTTTCTATCTTCATCAACAATCTTTATACTGCCATCCCTGATGCAACCTGTATTCAATATGCAGATTATTCTACCTTGATTTGTATGGCCTCCTCCCCTTTAGACCTGCAAACCTTAACACAAAACACATTTAACACAGTTAAAAATTGGCTCTCTAATCACCATCTGTTGTTAAATCCCAACAAAATTAACTGCTCCTCTTTACCCCCACCAGTAGATCCACCCTATTTTCCTTCTCCATAACATCCAACAACGGTACCTCTATCCCTCCAGATGACCATACTAAGCTTTTAGGAGTAATAGTGGACAATAATCTCAAATTTGATCTGCATATCAATAAAACTATAAAAACCATTAATAAGAAGCTTGGCTCATTATATAGAAGCAAACCTTTTCTAACTCCATTAGCTAGGACTGCAATCTCCTGCTCACACCTACTCTCTACCCTTCTATATGCCTCCCCCATAACTACAATCGCCCGCTCACACCTACTCCCTACCCTTCTATATGCCTCCCCCATAACTACAATCACCCGCTCACACCTACTCTCTACCCTTCTATATGCCTCCCCCATAACTACAATTGCCCACTCACACCTAATCTCTACCCTTCTATATGCCTCCCCCATAACTACAATCGTCTGCTCACACCTACTCTCTACCCTTCTATATGTCTCCTCCATAACTACAATCGCCTGCTCACACCTACTCTCTACCCTTCTATTTGCCTCTCCCATAACTACAATCGCCTGCTCACACCTACTCTCTACCCTTCTATATGCCTCCCCCATAACTAAAATCACCCGCTCACACCTACTCTCTACCCTTCTATATGCCTCCCCCATAACTACAATCGCCCGCTCACACCTACTCTCTACCCTTCTATATGCCTCTACCATAACTACAATCGCCTGCTCACACCTACTCTCTACCCTTCTATATGTCTCCTCCATAACTACAATCGCCTGCTCACACCTACTCTCTACCCTTCTATATGCCCCCCCATAACTACAATCTCCTGCTCACACCTACTCTCTACCCTTCTATATGTCTCCTCCATAACTACAATCGCCTGCTCACACCTAATCTCTACCCTTCTATATGCCTCCCCCATAACTACAATCGCCCGCTCACACCTACTCCCTACCCTTCTATATGTCTCCTCCATAACTACAATCGCCTGCTCACACCTACTCTCTACCCTTCTATATGCCTCCCCCATAACTACAATCGCCCGCTCACACCTACTCTCTACCCTTCTATATGCCTCCCCCATAACTACAATCGCCCGCTCACACCTACTCTCTACCCTTCTATATGCCTCCCCCACACTCTCCAATTTGAGTAAAACTGTACTTAGTGAGCTCTCTCACTGCTACAACCATACTGCCAGATTTGCCATATACTCAACATAGAGGACACATCACTGTCAAAACCTCAAGCTTCTTGGGAGGCTAGAGCTGCCTAGCTTACTTCTGTTCAATCAGCTTATAGCAGCACACAAAATTCTGTACCACCATGAAAATACTCCGGCACTCAGAAATATCATAAAGCCATACAGTAATTCAAGGCAACTACGATCATCCAATAAACTGTTGGTCCAAACCCACAAAGCCATTAACTCAGCTGGTGACTCCCTGCTTGCCAACGTTGTTGGTAAAACTTGGAATTCACTTCCATCTAACCTTACCCTCAAACCTTCTTTAAGTCTCTTCAAAAAAGGCCTCAAACAGTATTTTAAAGAGCATTGACTTTATCCCTGTACTAACCCTGATTAATCACTACTTTTTCAATGCCTTATTTAAATTAATATTGCATGCATCTCTTGCTCATAACAGCTTGCTGCAACCTGTTGTTTTTGTATATTATTTCACACTGTCCCCAGGATTCAGTAAAGTTCAGTGCAGGAATAGCTTATTCCTGCATGGAAGTGAACATTTAGGAGCAGCACGGCAGCACGCCATGCATAGTAATGAAGGCATGCCACCTCTGCTCTTAAATGGACAGGGAGTGTGGACGAGTGCAGGGGGTGTGTCTGAGAGCAGAGCTCTTACAATACACAAGCCCATGCACTTAAGAAGTGCCGTTCGGCAATAATAATGAGCGAGAATGCTCATAGGAGGTTGCATTTCTCCCAACTGTACAAATCATTGCATAATGTCCACACATTTGTTGTCCATACAGTTGGCCTGTATCCCAGCTGTACCCAGAAATCAAGGGATGATGTCTGCAATGAACCTGTGAAATAATGGCATACATATAAGTGGCATACACCAAAATCTGTCAGAAAACATATATTAAAACCAATCCTGTTACTCTAGCAACTGCCCCAAGTTTATAAGAGCAATAATTAAAATATGTCCATAGTTGGACCTCATGTTGTCAAGCTTTGTCCAGATAATATGCATTAAGAGGTTGAGAGGTATGGGGGGTTGCTAGGATGACTGCCAAATGTGCAGATGCATGCAGGAATCCACAGCAATAAGTGAAACCTGTCTCTTCCAAGAACAGTTTTTTTTTATCAAACAGATTAAATTTAACCGTAGGTCCGTGGGTTTGCCCACTGTTTAGCTACGCATACTGTAGCTTAAATGGTACAAGAAGATAAATAGCAAGATGCATACAAATTAAGCAGTGCTCCAATAATGTAATGGTCAGAGCATTCCCCTTGCAAGCAGTCATTCTTGGTTCAATTCTCACTGTAGTAAATTCCATTTTCCATGTCAAATCACTTTGTGAACATTTTTTTGCCATATAACCTTCTAAATAACATATTTGTGAACTGGAGTACTGCATTAAATGCAGATGTCAGGTGTCATTGTAATAATGTAAAATCCACAGATAAACACAAGTGCCCCATACAGTATATGTACACATGAATCAGGTATATGAATTGAAGGTGTAATGTGTAATGAAAGATAAATCTATAGGGTGTCCAAATCCATCACCTTCCCAAGAGCTATGTTACATTTCTGTCTAAATGAGTGCGTGGGTATGCGGGAATAAGCACTTGTAAGCAGTAGTAAGTGGCTTTAAGCCTGTTGGCTTGGGGGTAAACAATGTCTACACAGGTTAGGCAATTTAGAAGCTAACTGAATATAAGAAACTGTAACCGGAAGTTAGCAGTGCTTACCTTCACACAAACCCACACAAAACTGCTTACAAGTGCTTAAAAGTGCCTTAATCACTCTGTATCCAATGGCCTTGTTCTGCCCAGCAACAAAATAAATGGCCCTTTGCAAGTCTTAACCCCAGGACCCTACACACCATAGCCAAAGTGATTTACCATTAAACCATATCAGATATATACATCCCTGATGTTTTCACAAACATATCATCCAGCACAGTCATTCAACAGTACAGGAAATGCATTTATACATGTAGATGTATGTGTGTGTGTGTGTGTGTGTGTGTGTGTGTGTGTGTGTGTGTGTGTGTGTGTGTGTGTGTGTGTGTGTGTAACATATTTAACCATCAAAATTTCAAAACATCGAAGTTCAGATCATTGAGACCAGAACATCGAATTTTGAAATGTTGAAGGTTACAAGTGTAAGCAAAGAAAAGAAAAATAAATTTTAACAATTGTATGCAGGGGGGCTTTGCCCCCCTGCACCCCCATACCCCTACTTTAATATTCCAACTCCAAGACCGCACTACAGTGGAGTAAAGGGAAATCTCCCATTTAGCGCTATATGCAGTAGTGCTAAACAGGAGACTTTCCGTACCCTATCTGTAGTGCCATCACCCAGATGGCACATAGACACACACAGTATGCAGGGCACCTTGGTGCCCTGCAAAAACACAAACATTCTCTCACCTACACTTACCTTTTTCTTCCCCTTCAAACCTTCGATGTTTTCAAACTCGATGTTCTGGTCTAGATGATCTGAACTACGATGTTTTAAACATTCGATGGTTTGAAGGTGTACCATATATATATACACACACATCTATAGATATATATATATGTCTAGTATATATGTCTATATATATATATATATATATATATATATATATATATATATCTATATATATATATATATATATATATATATATATATATATAAAAGAGAACACAACAAATACATATATGACCTATATATATATAAAAGAGAACACAACAAATACATATATGACCAAAGGCACCATTAATGGGGGTGAGGGGGCCCAATCTAAGTACCTCTTGTAAGTATTGATATCATCCTCTCCCCCACAGCCAAACAGATCTGCCCTGCAACACAATGCCAACACTTGCAAGTCCCATACCCAGGACCCTACACAACATAGCCATAAGACGTTAACAGTAATCCATCCCACCTGTATGATGTCAGAATGGTATCAATAACATATCATGCAGTACAGTCTGGCTACCATAGGGAATGTACAATGTGGAAGCAATAAACATTCCAAAGATACATACACACACACAAATATATGCAGATATTGACTCCCCATGGGTGGAGACCTTCCAGTAAGTGCACATCCCCAATGTCACACCATGAAATGGTCTGCTGTCCAAGACATTTGGCCATAAAATGTGCCCACATTCCTGCAACAGAGGCAGCCGTGGCTTGCACACATCTTACATGCCACAGCATGGACAGCATACCCAACAGGTAGCACCCAGGAGTTGGTCATGTAGCTACACCTTACCATTGCATATACCATGGCAAACAGTGCACACAGTCATGTGTGTGGTGAGGATGTATGGGACAGGATTAATATAGAAAATAAACAGATGGCCATCCAAGACAGAAGATGTCACATGTAGCAAACCAGTCATCCAGGCTGCCTAGTAACATCCCACAACACTGAGGGAGTTGAAGGAATGTCTAGGAAGTACTAGCTGTGCAGTACCCGTGTCAGCAATTGCCTGGACTCTGCATACATGTGGCCTATGGGTTAGGGTAATCAGATGGGGCAGATGTACCACAGGAAACATCAGCCAGGCCTCTCTGCAGGTAGTGTAGGCATAACAGAAAAGTTCCCAAAAGCCATGTGTTGTAATGTATACTGGTGTACAAAGACTACGTTGGAAACCTACAGACAGTATCAAGTAAGATACATGTGCTGCACAACCAACACCTCACCCATCCTTTAGACCACCATCCCCATCTGTACCTTGCCAGTGCAGGTGTACACCTGTATGTTTGCCATTCATTAGCTGGGACTAGGCTGGTACACATGGTGTTCAGTGTTTGGGGAATTGCAAAATGACACATGTTTAGGCCATAGTTGTCAAGCATCTGCAAAAAGGCTCAGAGTGGGGAGGGGGTGTCATCATGACACAACAGTGCACTGCAGCAGGACTCTAAAGGATGTTATGAATGGCTGTATATGCACAAATTCAGAGTCAGGAGCTGTAGCCAACATAACCCTGACTCCACAGCAATAATGACGAAAGTGTATGAACGTAAGTTGACCTTGCAATCATGCAGAATTGGGGGACATGTGTAGGGAAGACTGACCAAATAATGGCAAATGCAGATGGCCCATGCTAGTATACCCCTGCCAGGTATAGTGACTGTTGTAGTATATATAATAGTAGATGTAACAAACCATTTTGATAAGGGCGTGCACAAATATGCACCCACAAAGTGTATGCATCTCAGTCAGCATCAGCACAACTAACACATTTGTTTGACACTGCATTTGATTGTACAGGTCATATGTCACATATCAGGTTCATGTAATGTTAACATATGCAGTAATGTGGTCCCATGGTATATCAAGGAAGAGGGCATCATATCAATAAGGGTGTATACCCATAGCCATGGTAAGGTTTGAAGGTTGTCAGTGTAATTGCATCGCATTGGCCATACATGCCCCACTGACGATGAGATCTGTAAATCAGACATCAGGCATTCACAAATCACATCTGTCCACATATCATCCCAGGTATGTGTCGGACAAACACATAGGGGCTGTGAGCAGCAGAGCAGACATATCTGACACAGTAATACACATTCAGTAATGTTGTGTACACATGGGAGGTATGGTGCACAGTACATGCCAGGGTGCTGAACAGGTGCACAGCAATACTGTATACATGGGTGCAGTGTGTTCCAGGGGAAGGGGCATCACCTACTAACACAGCCCATGCATCACACACAGTATACTGTTGCTAGCATGGATTGACTATAGCTGCACTGCATGCAGTTGAGTACCATATGTCATGCATGTTGACAGATGGGTAATGGGAGGTCTGTGAATAATATCTTCATGCAGCCTCACCTGTACGTATGTGTGTGTGGGGGTTATTTTGTCTGTAAGTGCAATCTGGTGGAGTGGAGGGGGAGTTGATGTGTGTGAGATGTGTGTGTGTGTGTGTGTGTGTGTGTGTGTGTGTGTGTGTGTGTGTGTTCATATATACACATGCATGATTGTGGGGTTGTTCATACCTCTCAACTTCCCTTTGAAATCGTGCAGCACATGGACATGGACAGACACATGAGACACCAGAAATACTTGTCTGACTTGTAATCTCAGGACAGCTGATAGTATAATAAGGTCTGTAACATGGAACATGCATTGAGAGGGAAACTAGACACCAGGTATACTGTTATAATTGCAATCAGCAGAAAGGTGAAAGAATACCCATGTATACAGCACTACAGATGCATTGGGGAATTATTAAACACCAGTGATTGTTTCCAAATACTACTGTTGTCCACATAATAAGTTAATAGAGCAACAGAGCTTGCATCTACTGAGAAATAGTTATGTATGACACTCCAGTGTGTGACATTATTGAGTGACTGTAGTAGCCCCTTAACATAATGGGGCCATGTTCATGATGTCTGGACAAACCCAGGGTTAACATTGGATGACAGCAGTGACTCTTTGTAAAACTGACTCCAATCACGTCAAAGAGGTAATGGAGTAACAGTTCATGTTTTGTGATCACTTGTTTAGGCAATTAGATGAATGGTACGTTAATGATTGGTATTAATGAGTGTAAGTTTCCAAGTCTGATGCAGGATGGGGAACTTAAGAGAATAAACTTGGGACAGTCTGTAAACTCAATGACAGGTAAGTATTATGGTGGAATGTCGGGGTGTGTGTGTGTGTGTGTGTGTGTGTGTGTGTGTGTGTGTGTGTGTGTGTGTGTGTGTGTGTGTGTGTGTGTGTGTGTGTGTGTGTGTGTGTGTGTGTGTGTGTGTGTGTGTGTGTGTGTGTGTGTGTGTGTGTGTGTGTGTGTGTGTGTGTGTGTGTGTGTGTGTGTGTGTGTGTGTGTGTGTGTGTGTGTGTGTGTGTGTGTGTGTGTGTGTGTGTGTGTCTGTGTGTGTGTACTGTTAAGCAACGATGTACAGGTCTTAAATTGGATTTCTTGTTTTCCCCTCACAGGTGGGGAGGTGGGTCAGGGACCCTCCTTCAGGCAATCTGATGTTGGTGTCCATACAGGCACTGAAAATTATGATAGTTGTGTTGAGGCACAGGCGGGGTTGTCAGAGCCCAAAACTGCACCATCATTTGACATCCCCCTTTTATCCACCCCATCCCCACACACAGTCACAGTGCCTATAGATACCCCATCATCAGTGGCCATAGCAGAGGGACAGTTGGCGATGGTGGCAGTGCACAGGACAGTGTGGTATCTATGGCTGCTGTGTCTGGACGTGTGACAGGGTACCACATAGGCAGATGTAAAGCGATTCTCGTTGGAGGGCTGCTGGTCATCATGCCCCTGGCAGAAGTGCCACATCTGTTACCACCAGACACATGTTTCAGGCTGTCATGGAGGCTTAGTCACATATGGAATGGTACACCAGACAGTGTCTGAGGCTGTAGAGGGCTACTCTTTCAGCTGTAACTGACATCTGTGATCTTGCAGGTGCCCTCCATTATTTTACAGAGGTCATGGATAGACAGTGAGACGGTGGGACTCAACAACCATGGATTGTCCATGCTAAAACATGTGGTGGGAGTGGTGTGATGGCCATGTAGACATAGGCCAGCAACATCAACAGCTGGAGGTCAACTTGGACATGCAAGGACACCAAGCCGCTCCTGTAGTGGCAGTACCAGCCCCAGCACTGCAGGGGGGGTGCTGTCCACACCACACCACAGCAGGCCATATGCACGTGGCCCTGGCCAGTCCCAGGAGGGACCTAGTTCCAGCGGGCATATGTCATCATCAGGGAAGAGTACCATATCGTGGCTTATACCTGGATGTGCCCATTGAACCTCTGGCAGGCACAGTTCTCATGTTCATGGCTGGAGGCAGTGAAATACACACCCTGCCAGGTATGATCTGCAGGTGTCCAACAAACACCTGTATAGGGCAGCCACATGGCAGAACTGTGTGCAAGCATACTCACACACAATACAAACATACCTAGGGCAACCTCATACCTACACACACCAAATCACCATGGCCATATCAGTAATCAAACCCCCTCACTCAAACACATGGTGTCAAATGTATGGCTCAGCCTAGGTCTCTGGCAAACCAACAACACACTCTGTGCATACGATGATACCTGTGCCACATCCCTGTCATCCATAACATCGATGCAGGGACAGGCTAAAATGGTTTTGATGCACATGGTGACTGTACTACAGTGTACCAAAGTGCTGCTGTGTAACATGTTGTCAGCTGTAAAGTTTAATGCTTACATGTCAGGAAGTGTAGCTGTCCAGCCATGATGCATTATAGCTGTTATTAACACTGAGTGATTGTGGTCTCCATAATGTTATCCATTTGTGTTGTAGGTGTCCATGTGCCAGTGGGAGGATGGTCTTCTGTCATATCTCACAAGGGTTATGGCACTGTGGTGATACCTTGGCTGTGCCATATCCTGGGTACAGGTGAACACATGTCACAGGTCTGTATAACAGTTACTGCCTGTGCCACATGGCCAATAGGTCTGGGGGGTGATACAGGTGAGTGCATGGTGGCTGCTGTTAGCATCCCTTCTACAGTGGACAATGGTAGTTGTACTGGGTGGTACACAGCACATGTTTGTGTATAACACACACAGAGGCTTTGTTGTTGATGCACTACACAGAGAATACTGTACACATGGATGTATGTACCTGTGCAAGGAACCCACTGAAGCCTATGTAATTCCACCAAGCCAGACTACCCACAACAACACATTGTGGAATAAGCAGTTCGCTAGTTTAATGTCATTGACAATGGTACTGGCAGGGTATATGTCCCCTTCCCAAATGTAGTGCATCCTCAACTCAGTAAACATATATGTGCTGGTGTGAGTGGCACACCCCTACCCTTTGGAGGGTGAGCAGAGCAGTAGAACAACAGATAGCATGATACACAACTACCTAACATGTTAACATGAACTGTACAGTATTATGGCCAGCTACGCAGGGGGATGCACTCAACAGTAACTGCAATGATGTTGGCTGTGTCCACAACAGCCACACCAAGCTATATATATCAACCCCAGTATTGCTGTACACCTATACAGTGGGGAAGAGGCCATTTACACATCTAACACTAGTTGTGATGGAATGTATGTCCACAGGATGATACATGTGAAATGTTAGCATATGCCAGACAGATCTTGGACAGATGACCCCCTGGGACATGTATATTCTGCAAACTGAAGTAGATCCCTCCACATACACGCACACTCTTACTTGACAACACTGGGACTAGACCCCTACCTAGGTATGTAGTGCTACTGATGTGTGTGGCTTTAATTGCACACACAACACAGCTTTTAGGATGAAGTGTGTTCCAGGTTACATGCTACATGCAGAACATCCCCAGGCATGTGCAGTATGGTAATGGTGGATGTAATGGTTGTTTATGGACAATACATAATGTGACATACCGTCATATACACACTGACAAACACATAACAGCCAGACACACATCTGAGAGACCTGGGCCTATCAGAGCTAACTACCGTGTCAGTGTGTCCATTGTATTACAGGTAGGTTGCACACAGCACATGCATAACTGGGCTGGTTAATGTCATCAGTTACTTGTATGGTTGATGGTGACAGTGGTCATCCTACAGTGGTACATGGGACATGCACCGGAGGTACCATGGTGTAATGATAGTATACCCGGCACCCACACCCCACTGTGGATACTGTATGCACTGGAACCCATGATAACACTCTAACATACCCACCATGGCATCCATGTAGTACGTACAGGGTGTGAAGTCCTATCTGTGGCATTTATAACACAGCTGGACAGACATGTCAGTGTCAGTCAAGCATAGATTGCCTGTAAGTATCTAAGATGGATACCTGACATCTGCACATCTGTACAGAGGACTGACAGACATCAGCTAGCCAACTAGCTATGCATTTGGATGAATGTGTTGACAGATAGATGTCTGACACCGATAGATATGCCATTACTACATGACGGCAGCCCTCATTGACGTGCTATACACACAGTGGCCTATACTTATTTTCCACATGTCAGATCATTATCCAGTAGGAAATATTTAAAGAGACACAGCTCACACACCAGGAACATGACAGAGAGGACTCAGAATCCATCTTTGCATACAGGGATGTTTGTTTCCAGTACTACAATTAGCAATCTACTCTTACCTGGGAAAGCACTGTCAACACTAGTAATGTAATTATAGACTAAATGCCAGTATGACCGCATATAACTTGGGATACTACCCATGTATGTAACACATTCACATGGATAATAGTGTTGAACAAGCCATTTATACTCGTGTCTCAGACAGTAGACTCACACCCCTTGCTACTGTAATGACAGCACATAGGTGCATGTTATGTACATGGCATTACATACACTTATTACAGATGTCATTATCCTGCTATGTTATCAGACTGGAATGTGAGCATTGGTTACCAGCGCTAAGCCATGCTTAGCAGGTGTCAGCATTGCTGCAACATTACAGCTAAGCACATGTGCACACTGGTAAGTGAAGCCTACATGGTGTAAGCGCCCGTGCATTTAACCATAAGTTAGCACCTGTTAGCTTCACGCAAACCTATGCAAATGTACTTAAAGCTGCTCAAAACTGCCTTAACCAGTCTGTATCCAACAGGCTTGTATATATATTATATATGTATGTATGTATATATATATATATATATATATATATATATATATATATATATATATATATCTATCTATCTATCTATCTATATATATATATATATATATATATATATATATATATATATATATATATATCCATATATGTATGCAGATATGTATATGTGTATATATCTGTATAGCTATATGGAGATATATATATATATATATATATATATATATATATATATATATATATATATATAAATATATATATATATATATATCCATACATTTATGTTTAACATATGTCCAGAACATGGAGTGGAGTCATACCTCAGCACCAATAGTCTCAACTTCTTAGTGCAAGGGGATGTCATGTACATATTGCAGGTATGTATGTAGAGTGTTTCTACTGTAACAGGGGTTATCTTAAAAGAAATGTTGTGTATGGGAGGCCACAACTGCTATTGACATGTACACCATCAGTTACTGACAGACATCCTAAGGCTATCATAGTACAGTACCACTGATATCACAGTAATGGTCCTGTGGAATACAGCAGAGATATGACCAGTAAATGTGGACAGTCTGACACACTTTGGTTACTCCAAAGGTATAGACAGATACCCTTAGTGCAAGACATGTGGACCAAGACTGACAATGTGGATGTTAACATCCATGTAAATGGGTATATCATGTAAATACTGGAATACATATGCCAACACAGCTTATGCATTCACACACTCCTGTCTGTCCTGACACTTAATAACCAGTGGTGAAGACGTTACATGGCCACATACTACCCACTAGTTAGTGACATACATCTGTACAGCATCCCACTGCTTTGTCAGAAATACATGACAGCTATGGTGGCCCAGCAGCAGTACATCTGACAAATATCTGGACATAACATCACAATGGGTAAGTACACTAAGCTGCTAGGCATGTAACAAAGCACTGTGCAAACTACAGGCAGACTGCCACAACACTGGCCTACATTTCTTATGGGGAAATACACATGTACCTGCAAATATAGCAGGCTCTACAGGCATAGCAGAGCACAGAGTAAAAGACACCTGTGTGAAAGTGCATACCCATAACCAATGTGAACACACCCACAGCCACATATGGTAAGCAAGCTTAATATTACAATATATGGACTGTCTGATCAACACCATCTTCATATGTGCCACTCAAACACTAACCCTACATATATTGGGTCACTACACAGTGTGGTCCAATGCCTGTCTGTGGTATGGAACATGTGTGTGTTTGGTCCTACAAACATGTAAGCTGATATGGTACCATACAGTGGAGCAGCATGTAACATCAGGTAGAATAGAACCAAGAATAATGACATCTACCACAGTCTGTACACATGCCAAGGTACATATTTGCAATACACACAGTCGACAATTACCATAAGTACACAGATCTCACTACTGTACACACTACCACAGAATGCCCAGGTTATGTCCTCAAATATAACCCCTACTATACATAACATGTCTAGAAGTCTGATATCTCACTGGCTTATTATCAGGTATGATGTCAATAAATAATGATGTACAGAACATATGCACCTTTTACTGCATGACATATGTACAAAGGCTGACAGAGTTGTAGCTGGAGGCACAAACACATGGCCAATATTGACATGTTGCTGTGATGACCTCATATATTTACTGTTGTAACAGAGTTTGTTGTGACATATGTCCTATGAGGGACATGAAGTCAGTAACTCTCATGGCTGTCACAATGTACTGACTGCAATCCTGATACTATGCTTCTACAGTTCTAAGATAGGTAATTTGTGAGAGACACAAAACACATAAGACTCCAAACACTGGCCAGTCTGCAGATAACCCTACATATGGAAGTTTCCTCAAACACATAACACTGTCATGAGAGGTATTAAATCATGTACACCAGCCAAATCCACACAAACCCTGTTAAACCGACATTACTCCAAATTCAGAGAAAAACTTACATTCTGTAGTCATGTCTGGAACATCCACCTCCTGTTTGTTGGCCTGTCTCCACAGTGTATGTTTTAGAGGTATATTCCACTATCATTTGTGATGCTGTTTGCCAAACAGGGACATGAAGTCCTGCTCACGCTGAATGAAAAGGGCCAACACACATATGATGTTCCTAGTTATAGGAGTGTGTTTCCATGCAATTTGTTATGGGAATATTACCACAGCTGTTCCTCATGCAATCAGCTAGTGGGGGACTGCAATCCATGCACAGGTGATTAGTTGATCATGACCATCACTTACAAAATATAAGCTGTCGCCTAAGCAAAGCAGGTGGGCTTCTCCACATCCACCAGAGAGGGAGTGAGAGAGACAGAGACAAAGTAAGACAGGGAGGGGGTAGGAAAGTAAAAGCTAAGCATGTTTGTGTCACAGACTTACCAGTACAGGGTTTCAAACCCCTGCCTGACTGTGCATTGCTATTACATGTCTATGCAGTTATTGCATGCGTCACAGAGCTTACATGTTGGGGAGCTGTCCAAAGGTATATTTGAATGTGAGTGACGTCAGCAACAGAGATAAAGGAGGGATAAGGTAGGTGAAGTACATGTGCCTGTCCACAAGAACAGGTGTGAAGGATGACACAGCCACACTCTCTCAGGGACTCACACACATTATCACAGTTGGAAAGGTCAAGATTAGACTTCCTAACTAACTAGTTTACCACACTACAATACTACACAGGTATCACATGCACCACAGAGGTTATCAGACTGATATATGGGCAAAGGGTATGTCAAGGTGTCTGACATTAGAAGGCATGATACAGTAGGCCAATAGGAGGTGTAGTGAGTGTGAATGGCATCCAAACCATTATACTCCACACACATACAGACACAAGGTTGCCAGTACTGACATGAATGGGTGCATTGTTTAACAGGTGTGTAGTGGTTGACTGTGCCAGAAGGCTATACAAGGCTAGGTAAAGAGTATTCCTTGGCATCAGGCCACATGACAATGATCTACTGTGTGGCTCAGGTGTGTAGTGTCTGGATTGTCCCACACAGGTGGGTATTGTATTCACCATCCGCTCATCTGGGTTACTATTGTGGGTGGCCAGTGCTATGCAATGCTTGCCATGTATGTGTTCTATATTCCAAAACATGGACAGTGTCTGGGATGTGCACACGTCCCACATGCATGTTCTGTGACATGTAGAAGTCTACCTCTGGGGTGTCTAGGGCATGTTGTGTAGGCAGATTGTTATCATCAGATGTGCCATTCTTGACCTCATGTGGTGAGAACTGGCAAAGGAAACCAGGTTGACCCTGCATCTACACTGACAGTATTTTACAGGTATTCACTGGTGTAAGTGGCATCTGTCCATACAGGGCATGCGTATAAGGCATGGCATGTCCTTTGTGGGTTACATTTGCTGACTCTACAGTTGTTGCAGGCATCCAGTGGGGAACATAGCGAAGGAGCACTGTATGCAATAATTTGCCTATTGTAGGGATGGGATAGGGTGCCATGTCCTCTGTAGTCTACTGCAATCACACCATGGTTACTATCTGTTGGCAATATGCAGGGAACTGCCAACATAGTAGTTGTTGCCTAGCCAAGTGTGTTTGTGTATGAGACATGGGTGGAGAGTGTTCTCTGGGTAATACAAGGGTTGCCTATATTACTCCCCAAGCCATGATGTCACATGTAGGGGTATGGATTGTCTACCCCAGCCTCTCTGCTGTTTGACATCTATTATCCTTGTAAGGTGGACATTGTGACATATAATAGGCCAACCATATAAAGAAATTTATAAAATCCGCTCTACAATGAGTCCTGTTATTACAGGTTCACAGCTATCTCCACACAGAACACTAATCACACACACACACACACACACACACACACACACACACACACACACACACACACACACACAAACACACAAACACACACACAAACACACATACACACACCAAGCCTCACATTTGCCATGTCTAAGATTAGAACTCCTACCTAACTAGTACATCACACTACAGCATTACACAATTATAGCACGTGCCACAGGGCTTGCTGAGATATTCCTTCCCCAAAGGTGTATTTCAAAGTGAATGACATCAGTAGGCTTGCCAAAGTAGGGCAATGGAAGTTGTAGTGACTGTAAATGGCCTCAAAAGCATTGATCCCTACACAGGCAAACAAACACACACACACACAAAGATTTACAGGTGCCATGTCTGGGATTAGAACTTCTACCTAAGTAGTACATCACACGACAGCATTACACAGTTATAGCATGCACCATGGAGATTACTGGGCTACTTTTTCCCCAAGGGTGTATTTCAAAGTGAATGACATCAGCAGGCTTGCCAAGGTTGGGCAATGGAAAGTGTAGGTCATAGGTTCATAAGTTCATCAGTTGGTACTAGGCTATCAGCCCTAGGGCCTATACATGCCTAGCCATGACAATTCCCTGGTTATGTTTTCCCACAATATTTACTTCCCTGGATCCCTGTCTAGCAGGGCAACTGACATGATCCCCGGGGTCAGTTTCCTATTTCCCATCCAATCGTCAAGGTTCCTTTTGAAGAGGACCAAAAAGTCACTCTGCTTGACATGTATGGGCAGTCTATTCCAGAGTCTGGGGCATCTCTGGGTCAGGAACACATCCCTCCAGCATGTATTGTTCATTGTAATGACAAGGTTTGGATCCCTGGAGTGTGTGCCTGTGAGGGATTTGAATTTCTTTAACTCATTAACCCCGAGTACCTTCTCATGGCGCCTCTATGCTTAACACCGAGCGTACCATGAGAAGATGCTAATTGCCAGCTGTTACCCCCGAGTGCCTTCCGCAAGCGTGAAAAACTCCAGTGCAAATTTGTAGTTGAGCTTAATGTAAAACACGTTGAAATTGTAACTGAACTTGTAATTTACCTTATGTAGTTACAATTCAGCTTGTATTTACATTAAGGTCACATTAAACTTTTCATAGAAAATCTGCTTAAAAACTTGTTGATAAAGCAAGTAGTGGCAGCCAATCAGATTCTTGCACTCCAAGCCACCACTTGCATAACACCTCCACCCCCTACCTAATTTCTTTTTTTTTTTCCGTGAGCTGTCCGCTTATAATTTAGCATCAAAGTGAGAAAACCAAGCATAAGACTATCAGTGCTTTAGTTTGAACAAGGTTGGCAAGTTGTTACAAAACCTGGTGGTAACTTTTTAAATTAATTAATGTGTATTTTTAGTCCCTCCGTTATTTTGCCTTTGTCCATAATTATTGAGCAAAAAAGCTGATAAGTTATGCAGCTGAACACAAAATGTTTTCATATTATTGTTTTGTTATTTTAGCCACAAAGGTGACTAAAAGTGTGTGCATCTGTATGCATGTTTAACTCGTATGTCACTTTAGTGACGTGCAAAAAAATATGCAGTTGCTTTAAAACAGTCTCTATCTTGTGCCTATTTTTGTATCAACACATGCTAATGTGCAAAACGGACTTCTTTCACTTAGAAATCCTTCAAGAAATGCAAGTAAGGGAATCCTGTAACAGCCTATTCTGTAAGTAACATCTTGGCCTGGGTCAAGGTTGAAAATTGCCCAAGGAGTAGTCTGCCTACCCAAGTAACATGCATCAGTTAAATCATGTCCGTAGTGGTAGTAATTTTGCCTGTTGATGAATAGCAGTTTAGCCGCTGTTGATAAAAGAAGCGAATACTCTAAGCCATTGCTGTGAGGTTTGTTTTTCAAAGCTGAATATGAAACTAGTTAAAGACGTAAACCATCAGCATGGTGGACATTGCTTAATTTTCTTTCAACAAAGCAAGCACCGGCTGTTGGTGTGTAGAGGATTGCAGCCCCAGCAATCTTTTGTCAGTTACAGACTGTTTGCATTTATAGAGAAGGTATCTGGTTTTACGAACCGCTGAGAAATGAGGACTGATGGAAACAAAACATTTCAGTTGGATTAGAGATTCTCCGGGCCCTCTCGGTGATTGATAAAATTGGCAAATGGTTTGACTGTATAGCAAGCTGCTGTTAGAAGGTTAACAAGGTCACATAGACAAAACTTGCTTTGAATAATAGTTCAGACGTTATGTGGTTTAGCAGTGTGGCAGTTGTGTCATAATGTTCTTAAACTCTAGCCGCTGTTGATAAAAGAAGTGAATACTCTAAGCCATTGCTGTGAGGTTTGTTTTTTATAACTGTAAAATCTGTTAGCATAAAAATTATTTGTAGTAGTTTTTGAGCTGCAGTAATTGGTCTTCATATTGCCGGTAGTAGACTCCATCCATGTAACTGAGCGTAGGGGTAATTTTAACATATTCTTAACCTTCCTTGACCAAACTGTCTTTAAAAAGTTATAAAATGCCTTTTGTAAGATAAATCTACAGTAGTAAGGTGGGTCTGAAGGATCTCTACAAGCCTTTGCAATCATAGGAGAACCTGAAAGAGCTGTCAAATAAAAGGTAAAAATATGCATTACGAAAGAGAGGTAAAAACTTGTAAACTTCTACAGGAAGTCCATATTCATGTCTAGCATTGCTTGGTTTGAGACTTGATCAAATCCTGCATCTCTTTAGTGAAAAATAGAGCTGGCAGAATGATATGCTGTTGTGCAGACATACTCCATATAACTACTTTATGCAAACCTAAAACTTTAACTTCTGAGCAGTAGTTACTTATTTACTACTGAGAGATGTTTCAAAATGGTGTACATCCAAATTACCAGAGCTCTTTATAACAGTTTTGAACCTAGTCATATGACTGCCTTGGAAATCAGGTCACCTGTCCTTAAAAGGAAAAGATATAGTGAGGCATTTATTATCGGAGGTATGAATACTGATTTTTTTAAATGCACTTCTATATTCGAAGAAGAGGGTGATAATCTCAGAAGCAATATTTTATGATGCTATTTTATATGTTTATTTGTTTTAGCTTTAATTTAGGATGCAGTTCAAGTTTTCAGAGTATAAGAAAAAGGTCATATATGAGAAGACGTAGCTGTTCTGATCCTATCCATTAATATCTTCCTGATGCAGTGTTTGGGGGACCTATTTTCAACTGGGCATAAACAGATGTGGAGTACAGGTAAATGGCAGTGTAAATGGTCAGCTTCTCATGTAATCAAGCTGGCTAGCATTTTGGTTTATTTTGTATTTGATATCTAAATGGATATGGGTGAAGTATACACAAAGTATGGCAATGAATCAACACACTCGTCTTTAAACAACCCAGGTGAATATTCAGACATTAAAGAATTTCTGTTGACTAATAACAAGATTTTAGCAGACCTTTAAATTTAATTATATTTAAATATCTCATCATATTTATAGCATTAATTGTTGTGCAAACTGTACTAATATCCCAAATCTATGCAGCACTTGGGTATATCATTCTCTATTTTTATCAACAAAGCGTATACTGTAAAACAAAAATCTGTGACAGTTTCAGTAAGAGGAAGGCATGGATCAACCAGATAGTTTAAATATGTCTGACTATTTGCATGTCTGATTCATGTGGACAGTGTGGGTGAGAGGGCTTAGTGAGACATATAGTATTACCGACTATACTAACTGCAGCATCGATCAACTAGATATTTTGAACATTTCTTCATTTGTCATTGATGTGTTTGATTCTAATCACATGGTACAGGGAGATAAATGGTATTACTATTGCACTAATTATTACATCGATCAAACAGTTTGTTTAGATATTTGTGTGAATATTTTAACCAGTGGGATGGGTCAAAGAGATAAATGTTATTTTTACACTAATTATGGCATGGAGCAACTATATATCTTGGACAATATTTCTGGCTATTCTATGATTTAGGTCATACTGAAAGATAGTAGTGAATCAGCCTTAACTTACAGCTGCACCAGGAATGTAATAAATGTCTGTTCATGTGACAAATGTTTCGTTTTGGCCCTTGTACATACTTGGACATAGTACTAAAAGGGTCACGTGGCAAATGTTTCATTTTAGAGCTTGTGTATACTCGGATAAACTAATGAAGGGGTGATTGTGGGGAATGTTTCATTTGGTTCTTGTGCATAATGCTCTGTTACTTTATTCAGAGTAGTTTCTTCTAACCTGATCACAGTTATGTTACTATCTGCAGTATTTTGAAAGTGTTGCTCAGGCCAGAAATCATTGTATGCATTCGTAGGCCAACATGCATGATTACAAATAAGGATTTTTTATATAATACATTTTTAATGAATTTTTACAGTTCAGATGAATACTGTCCTATTTATACCACAATCAAGGTTTAAGTCTTTAGAATGGGTAGTTGTGATGCTCTGTGTTTTGTGCATCTGTCAGAAGTATGAAGTATTATTTTACTGATGAACCTCTGTCGATGTTTCACTTGTTGGATATGCCTGGTTATAGGGGGCATTGTACTTGATTGGTCTGAGGAATGCTGAATAAAGTGGAACATTGACTTCCTTGGACTGAGTTACCTTACCTTTGTTTGTACGTTGCAAAACATAGAATGATTTCCTCACTAGTGTAGACATGTGATGGTCAAAGGCTAGATTAATGTCTGTGTGTGCCCCCAAGTCCCTGACTGATGAGTCAAGTCTTAGACATGTGGTATCACTATGACAGTCGCAAGGGCTGGCTGATTTCCTGGGGGATACTGTTAAGTATTTCTTGGCAAGTTTGTGTTAGTCCATGGCTCAGATGCTAGTTATTTGTCTGTGTTAGTCCATGTTTCAGATGCTAGTTATTTGTCTGTGTTAGTCCATGGCTCAGATGCTAGTTATTTGTCTGTGTTAGTCCTTTATGGAGAATATTTATGGCACTGGTTCATTTGAGGATGTGCACATAGTTTAAGAATGCCTTGCGGTTCTCCTTATCCTGGTAGGAGAAATGTACCTCAGAGGTGGCTTTGCTAGATTTTATTTGTCTTCAGATGCGTTTAGTTTTAGACGGCTTTTATCTTGCTGGGTGCTGCACCTCCTACTTTTGGCCATGATTTTCTTCCTTCTGTTACACAGCCTATTGATGCTGTGATTCCACCAAGGGTGGCTGTCATTTATTTTGGTTTAGCTGTTGGGTTGCATGGTCAGTGTTTCCAATAATACATGGGTTTCCTGGGTCACAGAGGGGGACCTATATCTTGCAAATAAGTGCTATGGGATTTGGCTTATGGTACTTTGAAGAGGGAGAAGCTCAGGTTCATTGTCCTGTTTGACATGCCATGAGTCCTACATAACCACCTTTAGTCCCTGTCTGTATAGTAGCTGGTCAAATGTAACTAAAATGTACAGTATACAAAGGAAGCCTGATTTGACCATTACTTCTTTTATTTCCTTGACTCCATAAAACTTTTGCATGTAGAGTCTTTGGTAGCTTACATAATTTTTATTTATGTATAATTATTTACATCTGAATGTTGCCATTGCTCAACCAGATATTTTGGACAATATTTCTGCCTTTTTTACTTCTGCGTTATTGTAACAAGAGGGAAGGTTAGGTGACAGCATGAATTACTACTTTTTGGATTAATTTGTAGACAGATCAGACAGAAGTTTGAAAATTTTTGCTTGGCTTATTTCTGATTATACCCAGTAGTTGCCAGAGCGAGATAAAGGTTGTTGGGAGGGTGGCCTAATGGTTAAGGTGCTTGTCTTACAAACACAAGGTACAGGGTTTGAATCTCACAGGGGATAATTGGCTAGGCTTAAAATGGCTCGCAAGGGCAGTCAGCCTAGTACTAATCTATGAATCTATGAATCTATTTGCTTGTGAAGAGAGTGTATGTGTAATGTACAATACCTGTAAGTACTGATGGCTTTGGTGCACTGGCTGGACATTGGGCTATCTTTATGAGGAGATCAGTAATAACAGTTATACTATTTTTACTGATTAAGTGAATCACAATGTCCTTGTCCTAACACATTATAATGACTCTGTGTAACATAACATCTGCAGAAAATAATATAATGAATGCCTACTCAACAGGCAATTATCACCTGTGTCTGTGCATGCATAACTTTGCAAGTCATTAGTACAGTACAGTTACAATGTAGCACTGAGTCATTATCACTTCTCAGGCAAAACTGTCAGCAGCTGTCATTGTTATTCACATAACTAGAAGTCATTATCACATTGATCAATGCACAACTCAGATTTGGCTATTTCTCCACTAGCAGTCATTGCAATACATCCCTCCCTCCACACCAGTTTCATTTATGTCATTTGTACAATTTGAATCCCTTAGGTCCGTTGCTGAATGGGCACATGTAAAGAAAAAAGGCAGAGGTAAGGCAGACTGACACTGACGGAGGTCGTGAGACAATAGTGGTAGCAGCAGTTTGAGTGGGCAGTCAGCACAGCTATGGGACACCTCAGATAACCAACATCTGGTGCCCCATGCCTGTCCTTGGCATATTAGTGGAGCGGCAGTCCTTACCCTGCTTTTTCTTTTTACATGTGCCCTTTCTGTGCCCCCTTGCCAGTTATTGTGTGTAATTTGGTGTTTTCATGGGTACTAGGTATGTACCTCTGACGCGTCATCACCACTTATGTACCTAATACAAAGAATACTGCGCCTGTGGGTAGGATGGAAGATTTGGATGGGCTAACCAGGTAATGCATATGATATACATATATATGTAGTCTTCCAATACAGCTGTCAAATATCAGTAGTAATCTTTTTTGCATTTTCTTTCCTCTGCAGGTTTGTCCACCTTCTAACACTACCATGGCTTCCCGACCAGGACGACAAGTGAATGTGTGGGTACGTGGCCATTCCTACATTCACTGGGCTGCCAGACATGCCTCACAAACTGAAAACCGGTACAACTTGAGCTTCCCCATATACAGTGTAAAGGTATACTGGATTGCAAGAAGAGGTATGCATTGGAGCGGACTACTGCAGTTGTTGGAAGAGAAGTGTTCCATCTACCCTGAGCCTGACATTCTTGTGCTGCACATTGGAGGAATGATGTCATCAGTCAACCACTCGGAAGGCTATGGTTTCAAATCACAGCAATTTTTGAACACCTGAAGCCTTTGTGGCCACATTGTCATTTTGTGTGGTCTGATATAATTCCTTGATAGATATGGAAAACAGCAAACAGTCAACGGGCAGCTCACAAGGCCAGACATTTACAGAATGAGTTCATGCATGGCTTGATGCACAGGGTCGGTGAATCTACAATCTGCCATGACAGCATCACCGCGGAAGATGTTCATCTGTTCAGAGGGGATGGCGTTGACCTAACTGAGGAGGGCATTGCGTTGTTCTTGACTGACCTCCACAATGGCGTGAGGAGAGTTATACAGGATTACTAACATGCAGCTTGTGAAAAGAATGGAAAACACCCATGACCAAGTAGGACCGGTATAGTAAGTAAAACACTATTATGAAATGTGTTGTGTAAAATATATTTCTCTGAGTTTGACAAAACTGTGGTAAGGAGCTGGTGAGGATGCTGAGAAAGAACAACTGTTTCAGGAGAGTGCTACCACGTACAATCTAATATGTCAGTGACCACCCTGCAATACTTCTTTTTTTAGTTTGCTTTTATCAGGCATGTGTAGAGTTTAGATGACAGGAAAGGCTTACTAATACAGAACTTGGTCCATTGCTGAATGGACACATGTAAAGAGAAAAGGCATAGGTAAGGCAGACTGCTGACAGTGAAAAAGGTCGTGAGACTGCAGTGGTATCAGCTATCTGAGTGGGTAGCCAGAACATTTATTGGACAGATGAGATGGCCTTGCCTGCCACTGAAGTCCCATGACTGTCCTGGGTTCATTAGTGGAGTGGTGGTCCTTACCTTTCTTTTTCTCTTTACATGTACCTATTCAGCAGCATGTTGGCTACACCAAGAATGTGTATATTTACAATCATATGTGTCTACATGGTAAAAGAACTGCTTCTGAATGCTGTACACATGTACAGATTTCATTTTTTTTAGGACTCAGGTTATGGAAATTATGATTTTTTCATAATGTGCTAAACAACTTTGCAACAGAGCATGTCAATGTGGCAAGTAATGCCTCATTTTGAAGACAGTATTGATAGTTCTAACAGGGTAAAAGAATGGTGCATGTATGTTCTGCACATGTGCAGATATCAAAGTTTGTTTCGGACTTAGGTTATGGAACTTATTTCTTTTCATATTTTGATAAATAGCTTTGAAAGGGAGCATCTGAATGTGCCAAGTAATACCTCATTTTGAAGACAGTATCGCTGGTTCCAATATGGTAAAAAAAATGTGCCTGTATGTTGTACACATGTGCAATTATCAAAGTTTGTTTCAGACTTAGGTTATGGAAATTATGATTTTTTTTATATTTTGGTAAATAACTTTGCAAGGGAACATGTCAGTGTGCCAAGTAATACCTCAATTAGAAGACAGTGTTACTCCTTACAAGATGGTAAAATAACTTTGTCTGTGCTCTGCACACATGCACAGATATCACAGTTTGTTTAGTCTTGTACAATTATGAAAATTGTACATTTACAATATTTCTCATTATTATGCCCATATCTTTGCGAGGGAGCATGGTAATCACACAAATGATGCGTCATTTTGAAGCTGACATTCAGATGCACAACTTCTACACTGATATGTAGGCTCTGTCTGTTACAGGTGATGAGACATTATGCTTTGTTTATTTATCAATTATGAGAAATAATATATTAATCATATTTCTGTGAATATCTCAAGAAATATGCATCACACAGTAATGGTTAAGGTATTATTTTAAAGCTGACATTCATACTAACAAATTAAATTCAAATTGTATGGGTCTGCGTGGTACATTAACCAATATATTGTGCTTGATTTTCCAAAAAGGTAAAAAATATGCACAATATCAACATTCCTTGCCAAATATTTAATAATGACTTTGATATGCACTATCAACGTTTACACTGTTGGAAAGGTCAGTGTCTGCTGAACAACTTTCACATTTACATTTTTAGTCTAGCTTTTATAGTTAAAGGGTTATGAACATTTGTTTTCTGTATGGTATTAGAAATGGATTTTCTGAAAATGAGCTCAGGCTGCACTGTTGTTCCTATGGTGGAATTAAGCAGGCAGCTTTTTCAGAGCTGCTCCGGAGTGAATGAGTTAAGTGTAGCATGTCCAACAGCTCTTGATTTGACATGGCATTGTATGTTAAGCAGAGATCACCTCTGAGTACATGATATGTAGCAGAGTATATCTGGATGATTTTCTGACAGTCAGCATAGGGCATCTGGTTTAGGCCTGTGATTCTTTTAGTGAGGTATGTCTACAGCCTTTCTAGCTGTTGAAGATGTCTTGTGAGGTATATACCAAATGGGCCATTGTAGCCTGTACTGGGTATACTGAGAGATGACTACAGTGGGACAATGTCCTCCTTTTTCCTGGATGTAAAGCCCTTAGTGATGAGGTGTGCCACATAGGTGGATTTCCTGACTGTTGTGATGATGTGGTTATCAAAGGTGAAACCACTGTCCACCTGTGTCCCTCTGTCTCTTTTCACACTTTAGGTGTTTAATATACTGCCACCTATGTGGTACTTCATGGGTACATGTCCCTTTCCAAAGATGGTAACTATACATTTCTTGGTAATGAGCTTGAGGCCATGGCTCAGGCAACAAGCATCTCTTTCTGTAAGGCCCTCCTGTAGAATATCCACATCATGTGTGAATTTATTATTGACTCCCAGTGTGCAGTCATCTGTGACCTTTGTTAGTCAGAGTCCCTTAGTGTTGGCCTGTACTTCAGAGCAGTAGATGCCAAATAAGAGCGGTCCCAGGACTGAACCCTGAGGTACTCCATCAGTCACTTGTCTGGGGCTGGATTTGGTGTCACCTACTTTTACAGTGTGGGTTCTGTCAGTACAGCAGTTGGCAGCCCATCGGGTGACGTAGTGATTAATCACCAGCTTGGCAAGTTTATCTATGATTCCAGACTGTAGGATGGTGCTGAAGGCCTTGGCAAGGTCAGGATAGGCTGTGTGCACCCGCCTTACCCTCGTCCACAGCTCTGGAGACAGATTCATAGATGTCAATCAGGTTCAGGAGACATGATTGGCCCTTCACTAACCCAACCTGGGTGGGGTCCAGTGTTTGCAGATTGCCAATATTATTGTTTATAAGTTTCACCAGGCTGAACAAGGAGAAGGTCACGGTGAGCAGCCTGTCGGGCACTAGGAGCCGCCACATAACACAAGCACTCAGGTCACTCGAAGGCAAGTACAAATATGACTCAGTCATTGTACATACTGGTGTGAATGACCTGAGACATACCTCCCTGGACTACATGAAAAGAGACATAGAGGAGCTCTCTGAGCATGTAGCCCAGGCCAGTATGACCCTGACCTTGAGTAGCATCTTACCCTCACCAAGAATGATGCCACAATATGAAGACAAGATGATCAATTTCAGCAATTGGCTTAAGTACTGGTGTCATTCAAAGGGATCCAATGCCTGTCAGCCTGGGATGATATGCTTGACAAGTCACAATGCTTCGCTAGGGATGGCTTGCACCTGTCACCCCTGGGCTTTCAGATATTGGCAAAGGCTCTTGCTACCCCCATAGTGCCTTTTTTAGGCAAGGCTCAAAAGACAAACCCACCTCCATAGGTATCACAAGGGATAAGAAACTAAGAGTAATGCGACTCAACGCCAGAAGTCCAAACCTCAAGATGCACGCACTTGAAACTCTCCTTAGCATGGAGAACATCGATATCTGTGCAGTAACAGAAACCTGGTTCAGGACTCCCAAGAGCACCCCAGCACTACCAGGTTATACCTCATACCATGCTTTTCGGCCCCAAAACTTGGACCGAACAACAAAAGGAGGGGGAGTATCGATATTCATCAAAGATACCCACACCTCCAGGTTGGTGGCAAAGCACGAAGCATCAGAGACTATCCATGTGCAACTAACAGTGGGTAAAACTGCCTATCAGTTTATAGCCTGCTACAGACCACCCTCCCAAACCCAGGAACCCCACTCGGCCTTCCTGTGAACACTGGAAAATATGAAGGTCTCTCCAAACACCATTATATTGGGTGACTTCAACTACCCAAACATAGACTGGGAGCATTACTCTAGCTCCAACACCCTAGCCCAAAGGTTCCTAGAATTCATAAACTCAAATGCTATGGAACAACTTGTTACCACTCCCACAAGAGGGGAAAACATACTGGACCTGATCATCACCAACATGGGGACTCTATGCTCCAGACCAGAAGTGTATCCCTCACTGGTAAGATCAGACCATAAACTGATCTCACTGGATATTCACATCCCGACCCCATCCCCTGCCCAGAAAACCTCAGTGAAAAACCTCTCTAAAGCAAATTTCACACTCCTCAAAACCAAGGTGAAATCCTTCAAAGCCCCCGGGCCTGTGGAAAATACGGCCCAGACCGCAGAATCCTTTATAAATGCATTCTATGAACACCTTCAGGAATGCATGGATCATGCAATCCCAAATAAAACCAAGACCCAGTCTTCCAAAGGCAGACGTTCTGTCTGGTGGACCTCAGCCATAAAAAGCTATACAATAGAAGGAGGAAGCTACTACATGATAGAGCAAAATCCCAAAAAGGGAAGGCATCTCTGATCAGTATTAGCAAAAAACTAAGGGCACTCATAAAATCGTCTAAGGCCAGCTTCGAGAGAAAAATTGCACAGGACACTAAGGAAAATCACAAGGCTTTCTTTAGTTATGTTAGGAACCTGGGTGGGAATTCCCAGATATGCTCAGAATTAGTCCAAAATGACAAAAAATACACCAAACCCATAGACATTGCCAACATCCTAGCTGACAGGTTCAGTGCAAACTCCCACCCCCCCCACCAAAAGGGCAAATATCTATCCCAGCAGAGTGCTGCCTCCCTGACATCTCAGATGCTCAGGTAAGAGCCGCCCTCTCCAAAGCAAAAAACACAGCATCAATGGGACCAGACGGTGTCCTGGGCTGCGTCCTACATGAACTCCAAGAAGAGCTAAACCCAAACATAAAACTACTGTTCAGTCTCAGCCTTACTACAGGATATGTACCCGAAGAGTGGCGTACAGCAACAGTGGTTCTTCTCCACATAGGTGGTGCCTCAATGGACCCTGGAAACTATCGCCCCATGAGCCTGACTAGCTTGGTCTGCAAAGCTATGGAAAGGATCATCATGGACCTCATAAATAAAGATATTGGGGACCTACAGACACTGGATCCTACCCAGTTCGGCTTTTTAAGGGCAGATCCTGCCTCTTAAACCTGGTTGACTTCTTTGAAACAGTCACCAAGGCCATTGACGAAGGGAAGGTGGTCCACACAGCCTACCTGGACCTCGCAAAAGCCTTAGATACAATACCCCACTCGGGCATTATAGATAAGCTCACCAGCTTAAATATAAACCCCTATGTCACTAGATGGGTTGCAAACTGGCTCACGGACAGAACCCACATGGTTAGAATTGCTGGAGCCATGTCAGACTCCAAACCAGTTACAAGTGGCATCCCACAAGGCTCAGTCCTGGGTCCTCTCTTGTTTGGTATATATTTCTCAGAGGTACAGGCCAACACAGAAGGACTGTGGCTGACCAAGTTTGCAGATGACTGCAAACTGGGCGCCATAATCGACTCTCCAGCCGACACATGCATCCTCCAAAAGGGCCTCATAGAAATAGACAACTGGTGCCAGAGCCATGGCCTCAAGCTAAACGCCAAAAAGTGTATAGTCATCCCCTTTTGCAAAAACAAAGTGCCCACAAATTACCACATAGGTGGTAATCCATTAAGTACAGAAGAAGTAATTAGGGACCTGGGGACCCAAGTTGATAGCAATCTCTCATTTGGCAACCACGTGGCCAAAGTGGTTAGAAAAACATTTTATATAGCTCACCCAATCATGAAGGAATTCACATCTAGATTAGGGGAGGTCATCGTGCCTCTTTTCTCATCCCTCATCAGGCCCATAATCGAGTACAATGCCCCTTTTGGGATGTACCTTACCAAACACCTGCAGCAACTGGAAAGACCCCAAAAGTACCTCAACAAGAGGATCAAAGGGCTCAAACAGATGCCATATACTGCCCGGTTAAAGAAACTCCAGCTCTACTCAGTGGCATACCGCCTGCTCAGAGGCGACCTGTGCCTGAAGTATAAAGCCATGTCCAACCCGGAATTAAGGGACATGCTGCACCTCAAAAAATCCAAATCCCATCGAGCTACATGCTCGAGAGACTTGAATCTCAGCACTGAAATAAATAGGACATGCTGGAGGGACAGATTCATAACCTAGAGGCTCCCTTCACTCTGGAATAAAATCCCAGTCCAGGTTAGGCAGAGTCCCTCATTGACTCTCTTCAAGAGGAATCTTGATGAGTGGATGGGAGATCGTAGGTTTACCCGGGTATCACTTCTGTGTCACTGTTAGACAGAGGCACAGTATACTAACCTCTTATAAATGCCCTAGGGCAGGTAGCCTAGTATGAACCTATGAACCTATGATAATACATTCCATGTCCTTGCAGATCTGGTATGTCATACTGCTGGGACTGTAGTTACCAGGATCCAAGGTGGACCCCCCCTTGTGGACTGGGATAACTGTAGCTGTGCGTCATGCAGTGGGCACAAAGCCTGAGGTGTGGCTATGATTAGACATGGCATGTAGGTGAAGTGCCAGTTCATTTTGTAGTTCATGTAGTACATAGCTCGGTATGTTGTCTGGTCCCATGGATGCTATTTTATTAGCTCTGGAGAGTGTGGTTTTTACCTGTGTTGCCATTATTACTGGAATCTGGAAATCTTTCAGTGTTTATATGGGCCCTTTAGGCGGTGGGAGGGGGATGAAGTAGACACAGAATCAATCTGCCAGGATATTAGCAATATCCTTGGGAGCAGTATATTTCATACCATCCTGTTGTAGCTCAGAGCAGATTTGAGCATTGCCATTTACATTCTTGACATAGCTATGGAATGGCTTGCAGTTGTCTTTGGCATCTTTGGCTATATTATGTTCATAACTAGCTTTGGAGGATGTTATGAGGGATCTCAGCTTTTTACTGAGGCTGGTAAGGGAGTATTTTGCATCCTGGAAATTCCCTAATTTCTGCAACAGTTTCTTTCTTTTATCATACAGTATGTTTATGAGGGGGGGCACCACATTGGCTTCCTTTTCTTGGTGGGGAGCATCTGGGTTCTATATTGGATGGAACAATTCATGCACGAGTGGATGTGCTCATTCAGTGCCTTAATGTAGGATTCAGCAGTCGTCCTTTCAGTTCCCGTCTGCATGGGTGTCATGACATTAGTCATGTCTGACATGTGTAGCATGACGTTGGCCTTGGAGATGTGTGTTACGGAGGTTTCCTTAATGGGGTGTGGTTGAGGGATGTGGATGTTAAGGGTGATTAGCTTATGGGCAGACCTGACCATAGATGGGGTAACCATAGGTGTGGGGCATTGATTTCCCATGTTGGTAATGACCAGGTCTAGGATATTTGAGCCTTTGTTGGGACTATGGGTTACTTGATCCATGGTATTGGGACTTCCAAGAATCATTGGGCACACGTGTTGGTACATAAGTAGTTTTCCCAGTTAATGACCGGGTAGTGTTAGTCACCCAGTATTAGGGTGTTTGGTTGTATCATAATATTTCCCAGTATGTTTAGAAAGGTGTAGTGGTAATCTTGGGACATGGAGGGAGATCTGTAGCAAGCTATACAATTTGGATTACAGTTTTACCTAGTGTTAGTTGCACCGAGGGTATTTCAGATGCATTCTGTTGGGCAAGTAGCCTGGTGGTGTCAATATCTTTGGTGAATATGGACACTCCTCCACCTTTAGTGTTTTGGTCCTGGTTGGGTGGTCGACAGGTGTGGTGAGAGCTGTAACTGGTATTGCAGGGGTGCTCTCTGGAGCTTTGGATCAGGTCTCTTTTACCTCACATATATCGCTGTTCTCCATTTTAGGAGTTCCTAGTGAGTGTGAATGGCCACAAAGCATTGACCCCTACACACAGAGTTTCACAGTTGCCATGTATGGGATTCGAACTTCTACCTAACTTGTACATCACATGACAGCATTATGCCATTGTAGCATGTGCCACGGAGCTTACTGGGCTACTTCTTCCCCAAAGGTGTATTTCAATGTGAATGACATCAGCAGCCCTGCGTAGGGCAATGGAAATTGTAGTTAGTGTGAATGGCCTCAAAAGCATTGATCCCTACACAGACAAACACACACACAAATTTCTACAGTTGCCAAGCCTGGACATAGAACTCCTACCTAACTAGTACATCACACTACAGCATTACACAATTAGAAGACATACCATGGAGATTATTGGGCTCTTTCTTTCCCAAAGGTGTATTTCAAAGTGAATGACATCAGCAATCCTGCCAAAGTAGGGCAATGGAAATTGTAGTGAGTGTGAATGGCCTCTAAAGCATTGATCCATACACATACAAACAACATTCTACAGTTGTCATATCTGGGAATAGAACTCCTGGCTAGCTAGTCCAACACACTGCTGCATTATGCAGTTACAGGATGCACCACAGAGCTTACTGGGCTACAGTCTATCCTGCTACTTTGGCCAGCTCAGGTAATCTGTGCCCCACTGTTGTTATACCTACACATACATGTTAGTACATTTCTTCATAGGATTGTGGGGGGGGGGGGGGGGGGCACACCTGACAATTGTACACATTTGCTATGAATGTACTGGTATTTCAGGTACTCCATTTCATTCTGTATTCTGACCTATCGTGCAGACAAGAGGCACATCAGTGTACTACAGTTCTTAGGTTTGATTGACCTACATTTCAGTTTTAGACGTCTTACCCTTCGAAATTAACATTCCACTCCCTGACCTGTTGTAGTCTGCCTCTGTAGGTCTGGAGGGGGGCTGTTCTCCAAAGCCATCAATCAGAGGCCTTAGCACAGCCTTTCTTTGTGTTTGTCTACATCTGTCCTGCTGGCTGAGACTGTTGTTGGGTATGCAAGCCTCCCTGATTGGCATGTGTGTGTCCTATGGATACACATTTGGCCCACCACATGTCCTGCAGTGGGTTTTGTCACCTTGTCTAGTACTGGCTACTATGGTAACACCAGTATTTGTTACAGATTTCATGCTGCCACTATAG
>NC_056733.1:1233480305-1233505305 GCF_019279795.1 Protopterus annectens | reverse complement strand
GTGGGGGGTATTTAATCTCAACGGCCAATATAACACTTTATATTCTAATCTTGTTTCCCCAGCTACCCCCGCTAAACTCCGGTTCATTTGCCTCTAAAATAGCAAATTTAAAACTCACAAAACTACAGTAAGTAATAGAATGTTTAAATAAAGTGTTATTAATATTCTTATTTTTCATATCATACTTGTGTTTATATATTCTTCTGTTTGATTTTCTTTCTGTCTTGCCAATATAAAATGCTGGACATGCAGAACATTTTGCAATATATACAACTTTATTAGATGTACATGCTCCATTCCTTAACTTATCTTTTGTGGCTAGTATCTAAATGCTGCGTGTCACCTAATAAAATATCCATACAATAGTTACATTTAACACATTTAAACATATACTCTTTGTATCACTGTGTGAAATTTTAAAATTATTTTTATTTTTATAAATGACCATTAATATTCTCAACTGCCTTGTAAAAAGTCAGGTTTAGTGCCTACAATGGAAAATAAAGATGTATTCTGTTTGAATATGTTCCAAGTATTGTTCATAATCTTTTTAAATTCACCTGTATTACTAGAATACTTTGTATCAAGCTTGATCCCAGATCTAGAGTTTGTGTTGTGTGTCTTTTTTGGGTGGAAACCATCGCTTTCCATGCACTAAAATGTATATAAAGACATTTCTGTCATGAAGTGACAGAATTCAAATTCATTCGGTGAACTACTTTCAGTGTTTCAGTTACAGCAAATTTTTGTTCAGCATGCCTACAATGAGTTTTATAATCAGGTTAGTCTACCAGGACATATCTTGATGTAAGACCATGAATGGGTAACATTGCATAGGTTCATAGATGGTTACTTGGCTATCAGACAAAGAACCATTTTAAGCCTAGCCAAATTACCCCAGATTTACAAAAATATTGCTGATGTGTCAATATCGCAAGGAATTTTTGAAAGTTATGATATAGACTTGTAAATATCAAGCATTCACAGGCTGCATCTGTCCATCAGGACAGAGATGCCAAAGCATAAGTAAATCTGTGATTTTCCATCCATTGGTTCAAGTTACATTTGAATATGGTTAGGTTTGAGCTCTGTTTTACATGGCTCCAGAGAAGGGGTAATCTTTAAGAGACATCATACCTGTCCCTCCACCATGACTTATTTATGTCATAGACAAAGTTTTTGTCCTTAGAATAGGTATTTCTAACAGTATTTGTTTTACATATGTGTGGGATCAGCGGATGCCATGTAGGCTATGCATAAATCACCATGCAGCAGTCTGTAAGGGATCAAGTAAAAGTAAAGGGCTTTGAGATGGTCCACATCACAGACATAGTCTATAGGATAAGCTGCATATACCTATAAATAAATAAATAACTATATGTATATATATATATATATATATATATATATATATATATATATATATATATAACTATATATATATATATATCTATATATATATATATATATATATATATATATATGTGTGTGTGTGTGTGTGTGTGTGTGTGTGTGTGTGTATTCCAATAAAGATCAAGCAAAGCTAGAGTCTTCACTCTATAATACCTTTAATCTCCTTTAGGGGAGGGCCATAAAATATATACAAATGGGACCTTGAAGACATCAAATTGTTCATGTACATAGCTTCTGGATGCCCATGCTGTTTCAATTTGTATGTCTTTACTGGTGCATCCTCACCACTAAATCCAAACCCCACTAATTGAAGACATTCCATATTTTAGTATTTTTCTGAGCTTTTAAGCAGAGCACAAGTGAATCGTTGGGCTATATTTTGGAAATACAAAACTTTCTTAATCTCATGTTGTATCAGACTACTATTTATTTGTGGTTGTGATTTCTGAGCTTCAGTTCCAAGGAAGGTTGAATAATGGATAAATGCACTTAACTGTGATTATATTTGTGATTTTTTGGCATTTCATTAAAGATTCTACTTGGGAACAACATCTCATTTGTTTTCTCTATTTTCAACAGTGTATCATTTACTACTGGGGAGAGATGTTGGCCCTTGGTCGTATAATGGGTACCCCATAGAATACCATACACACCCACTGATTGACATGTTTTACCCACTTGTTCATAGGTTCATAGTTTCATAGGTAAGTACTAGGCTATCTGCCTGAGGGCATCTATAAGCCTAGCCAGAATGTGTTGGCTTTTGCCACCCTCTTCGATTAGTTTACAGTGCCTCTGTACAGCAGACCCATTAGTTCCCTGTGCCTCTATCCAGCAGAGCCACTGCAGTGATCCCCGGGGTAAATTTTCTGTTTCCCATCCACTCATCAAGGTTTCTTTAGAAGAGTGTTAGTGAGGGGCTCTGCCTAATGTAGACTGGAATCCTGTTCCAAAGCATGGGGAGTCTCTTGCACAGGAATCTATCCCTCCAGCACATCCTATTTATCATTGTGGTGAGGTTTAGATCCCTAGAGCATGTGGCTCTTGGTGATTTGTTTTTTTTTTTTTTTTTAGGTGGAGCATGTCCATCAATTCTGGGTTGGACATGGCCTTGTATGTCAGGCAGAGATCACCTTTGAGGAAGTGGTATGCAACCAAGTACAGCTGGAGGTTCTTCAGTCGGGCTGCATAGGGCATCTGTTTGAGGCCAGTAATCCTCTTGGTGAGGTACTTCTGTGGTCTTTCCAGCTGTTGCAGGTGTCTTGTAAGGTACATCCCAAATGGGGCATTGTACTCTATGATGGGTCTGATGAGTGATGAGTAGAGGGGCACAATAACCTCTTTTATTTTAGATGTGAACCCTTTTGTGATTAGGTGGGCCACATAGAAGGATTTTCTAACCACCTTGGCAATATGATTATCAAAGGTGAGATTACTATGTGTATGTATACTGGCATGGTCCTCCAACAGAATCATTTACTGCTTTAGTTTACTGTCCCGTATGAAGCAGTATGAAGTACTGCCACAGGCCCTCTGCACAAATGGCACGCACCTCCTGGACAAAACTGTCACTGCAAGTAGTAATGGGGCCAAATCTTATAGGACCTTGTGCAGGATGTGAATTCTGTGGATGGCCATTAGTTTTGCAACACGTTCAGTGAAGGGTTACAGATATAATACTTTGCACAAGGGAAATCATGTGACAGTGCAAAAGACAGGTTCACCACAGGGTGCAGACCATGATCACTAAGAGCCTAACTGAGGCTGAGGAGTTTTTAGTCTCAGTCACTGATCAGGAGGAGCTGCCTCTCATATCTGGACATGTCCTGAGTGTAGGAGCTGTGCTAGCACAAACCACCCATCTGTCACTTGAGAAGTCACCAGATTATGTATGCCCATTGCAGTCTATTATTGTATAATACACTACATTTTAATGACTGCCCAAGGCACACTTACATATATTTCTTCTTTTAGGTACCTTTAGTCAGCAACCACAAAATCCTGAACAATACAGGCTGTATGTTAAAAATAGCACATCTGCATTTTAATGTGCAGTACTGTGAAAGGCATAGGGACTTATAAGGACCTATGCATATGGGCAGATAATTCAGTTTTGTATATCCTGCACTGATAGGGTCCCCTGATGAAGAGTCCAGCACAGCAGAACAACATAGGACTGATGTTAGTGGGGCACCTATGGCTGACAATGATGGCAGCATGCAAAATGACATGCTTTAAAGACACAGATACACTTTCTACAATTCTACAGGGAAAGGGACCATTCACATCAACCATTACAGAGGCTCCTTCAGGAGCATAAGCTGAGCATACAGACTCACCAGGCATGACAGACATCTTCAACCTGAAAGCCCCTCATACTTCACACCAGACCTTCTGACTGTCAATATTTTGGAGGAACATTTCTATGTTCAGGCCTGATTTACCCTTGCACATGAAGTTCTTATTTTGGAGGTATGTCCCTATTTCCAGGCTTGATTTATCATTTAACATGATTTTCTGAAATGCCTGTCATCACAAGTGATTTTTGAAGCTGTCTAGTACACAGTAAACTATTCTCCATGATCAATATACTACTGGTACCTATAATTTAAAAGAAAAAGAGGATAGACATCTTACATCTCCCTATTCAGAAGCAAACATAAATATCCTAATGTGGTAGAGTAATCTCTTTGATAATGTAGTTATATTTTCCATCAAGTTTGTCACTCTCTATTTTATAAACATGTGTTTCTGCATTGTATCTCACATTCCTACTGGAAGCAGGAAGACCTATGAGCTATTTTGTATTCAAATCTTATGCTAATTGGATGTCCAGATTTTTCGGTTGAATTTTTCTACTCTTCAAAGGCCTTTCATCCTATTTTCAATTCCTGCAGGTTGAGAGGTATAGCCCCCCACCTGCATCCTCTGTAGATACTACAATAAATGTGCTTCATCTCTGAAATGTGTATGCCCACTACTCAGGATATATGTAGAGGGTTAGGAACTACCAAGACTAGAGGAGCATCCCTGATATATCTGCAACACTTATTTATTTATTTATTATTTTATTTATTTATTTGACATTTGCTGACCGGGTTAGTCCGACTGGGCAAATACCCATTTTCAGTGGAGACTCGAGGAGAAAAGCTCCAAATGAAAATTACATGTAAATAAGAAAATATTACATAAAATGTGGCTAACAAACAATTTTACAATATTTTCTGGTAGTTTCATCCTAGGACATAGATTTTGTAGAGGTATAAGATTACAAGTACTACAATAACTAACAATACACTTTTTTTCATTATCTGGACCAAAAATAAAGTTTCTATCAATTATGAAGCAGAAGATGGGTAAAATACAAGAAAAGAAAGAGTAGACAAGATTCAACAGGAACAAAATGTTTAAGGTATAATAAATATTAGAATAGAATGGAGGAAGAAAGATGGAGTGAAGTAGACACTTAAAAAGGAGGGGGATTGGTAAAGAGGTCAGATGGAATTAAGAAGGGTGAGTGCAAGAGCAGGTCCAAGAATTTAGTAGATGGTATTTTAAAGTTTTTCTGAAACAGTTTAAGGTAGAGATAGATCTTAAAGATAGAAGAAGTTTGTTCCAAGCATTTGCTCTTGAGTAATCATAGAGAACTTTGCCGATGGTTGTATTGGGGTTGTAGAGCTGGAGTAGATGTTGGTCTGAGCTGCAGAGAGCACAGTTATGAGTGTAGGGGCTGATGAGTGTTGAGAGAGCATGACAGGAGTAGGGCTGGCTTAGGATGGAGTGAGCCATGAGTAGCTGAGGCAGAAGGTGTTGATGGTGTAGTTTGAACCAATGTAGGTTTTTTAGCGATAGGCAGTGGTGAGAGCGGTAGGATAAATTTAGCAATTTTAGTGTATGTTTGTTCAAGTTAAGTCAAGTGATTTGCTTACTGGTTAGTAAGGATAGGGGCAGCATATAGTAGGGTGGGAAGTAAATAGGCTTGTGCTAGTGAGAGTTTAGATTTGTTTGTGAATATTTTTTTTTGTTTCGATAAAGTAGGCCCATTTTTTATGTGTCTTTTTATGCAGTTTTGGATGTGAAGATTGAATTGAAGTTGATCATCAATAATGACCCCAGGTAGTTTAGTGTGGGGTTCAACTATGATAGATGTGTTATTAACGGAGGAGACAGAGAAGAAAGATTTGAGGTGTTGGAGAGGGTTTGAAAGGAATAGGAAGAGTTTAGTTCTATTAGGGTTGAGTAGGAGTTGGTTGCATGTAAACCATTTTTCAACAGACTGCAGAGATTCTTGAGTGAGGGAGACTAGGCTGGGAGATTGTCAGAGGTGAGAGACCCAGTCAATAGTTGAGTTGGAGAGATTAAGGCTAAGTAGTTTGAACAGAAGTAGATTGTGGGAGACTGTGTCAAAGACCTTAGAGAGGTCAAGGAAAAGACATGAGACTAATTTATTGTTGTCTTGAGATCTACAGATATTCTGTATAAAAGATGTTAGAGCTGTAGATGTACTATGATTTGGGTAAAAACTGTGTTGAGTAGGGGTAAGGAGATTTTCCTGTAGCAGATGGGCAAGGAGTTGTTTATGGATGGAATCTTTGATAAGGGAGATAGAATAGCAATTGGTCTGAAAGTAGAGGGGTCAGTGGAGTTTCCCCTGTTATGGAGGGGAATGACAGAGTTTTTTCCAGATATCTGTTACTAAGTGTTCCTGGATTGATCTATTTATTAGTATAGTGACAGGATACATGATGGCTTTTGCTGCTAGTTTAAGGAAAACATGTGGTAAGTTATCAACGTAAGGAGAGCATGTTTTGAGTTTGCTGAGAAGAGCTCTGATATAAGTAGTGGAGACAGGCTTAAGAGAGAAAGAGGATGTAGAAGAAGGGAGGGGAGAGATAGTGGGGTAGGTACCTATGTCTTTTTTAGTTAGTTTTGAATAGAGTCTATGAAGAAGGTGTTTAAAAGAGTAGTAGTGTCCAAGGCAGAGCTATTAGGGGAGGGATTTGGGGATGAGAGGTTATTTGGATATAACAGTTTGTTGACAGCATTCCTGAATTTTTGGGGGTTAGAGTAGGGATTTTCTAGCGGCTTGAGATAAACGTTTTTTTTTTTTTTTTTGTCATGGTTGACTTGTTTTTTGTAAGATTAAATAGTTCTCTGTAGCACTGGAGATTGGAGGGTTTTTTGTTTTTTTTGCCAGTTATTCCAGGTGATATTCCATTTGTGCATGAGGGTGCAAGTGCTTGTGTTAACCAGGGATCAAAGTTTGATCTCATTCTAATTTTCCTAATGGGGCAAAGGAGTTGAGGGTGTTGAGAACTATGCTACTGAATTTAAGAATGGCTTCTTTTGGGGAGAGATCATAGAGGAAGAACCAATTAATTGAAGAGAGTATATGATTAAAGGTATCAGGGTTGAAGTTAGAGAGTTTGCGTCAGTCTCTGTGATGTTGAGATTTGAGCAATTGGGTGGAGTATTTCTGGACACAGGTGGGAAGGTGGTCACATAGGGAATCAGGAAGTGTAGAGGGATTGTGGCAGAGGTGAGGGTTGGAGGTAAGGATCCAGTCCAGTATAGTGCCAGTATTTGAAAGTTTGTTAAGCCAAGTGGGAGTAGTAATTATTTGGGAAGTGCTGTCAGTAGAAGAGACAGAGGATAGATTATTCCAGTCAATATTTGCATCACCAAGTATGATAGTTTCAGAGGGGATAGTTTGAGTGATCCAGGAGAGAAAATATTCAAGGATAGGGATTCTTTACCTGGGAGTATATAGATGGAGGCAATAGCAATTTTTTTTGTGATTGTTCAGTTTGCAGTTTACTATCAGAAATTCTGCTGGGTGGAAGACTGGCTGAAAGCTAGTTAGAGGGGATATGGCAAGTTGATCAGAGTATAGGACAGCTTACACCTGCCCCTTTTTTCTGGGTCTATCCTGGTGAATGATATTAGAGCCAGGGGGTAGTATTTCATTGTCAGATATATGGGGGGGTTAGCCAGGTTTCTGAGATGGTGAGGATATTGGGAGTGTGTTGAGACATCCAGGACTGAAGTTCAGTGACTTTGTTTACTATACTTTGAATACTGTGAGAGAATATAGTTAAATGTTTACTAGATATGGAGGTGTTTGTCTGAGAGGAGAAGAGTGGAGGGGAGAAGGTGGGGGATGTGGAATGGGTAGGGACAGAGAAGCTGGAGTTATGTCCAGGATTGGGGTGTATATCCCCTGAGCATAATACATTTAGTATTAGAGAAAAATATGGTAAAAATGAGATGTTTTTGATTGAGTTTGGGATGTGGTGAGGGGAGAGGAAATATTTTTATTTTAAGAAGGTAGGTGTCATTGTGATAGAAAAGACTAGGGTCAATACGGAAAGCATGAGTACTAGAAAGGTGAGTATGTGTGTAGCTAAGTGTAAGGCCAGGGTTTATGTAAGATAGGGTATGATGATAGGAGGTAGAAATAGTGACAAAACAAGTAGGGTAGTATTTAAGAGATGGTGCAGCATTTTGAATGAGGGAGAAATGGAGAAGGTAAAGGTAGTACAACTAGAATGGACCTAGGTTTAGATTAAAGTATTAAAGTATGTAACAGGTGGAGTCTTGTCAACAGGAAGTGAGAGCTGATAGTTGGGTTGGGGAGGAAGTATGGAGAGGCAGGAGTGAGTGGTTTGGTTGGCTGTAGTATAAAGTTAGGGTAAGCAGGGGTGGGTGGGAATGGGAGTTGGTTAGGAGAGCAGAGTGAGCCCGAGTGGAGTTACTGACTTGTCTGGACAAGGATCGTCAGTGTGCAACTGTCTCCTAAAACAATACGTTACCAAGAGTAAGTGTATGCTACTATGAATGTAACTAAAAACTAAGCCATTTGAACTGAAATAATAAGTGGTAAACCTGCACTAAGGGACGTGTAACCTGGACAGATGGGTAAAGGTAGAGAAAAATATGTGGGAAAGTAAAAAGAGGTAGTGAGCACCAGAAGAAGATACTAACTATTGGTAGCTGTAGTTTGGATAACCTTAAAATGGCCAACATAATCTAGGGACAAAGTAACAATGTTGAATAACTGAAAACAGTTAATTGCAGTTGCTAGACAATGGCAGTGGCAGAAAGCCAATGGTAAGACAAAGGGAGAGTTTCCAAATTCAAACTACTGCAGCTGTTATAAGTGCTGAGCACTTTTACAAGTGCTAAGTAAGAGAGATGGGATCATATGAAGTTACTGGACTAATAGCCCTGGGGTCCTTACAAGTTTAGCCATGAGTTTATCCCAAAAAGAAACCTCAGTCAGCACCTGTTGCTCCTGTCAAGGAGGGACAAAGGTGGAACCCTTGGGATAAATTTGTGGTTTCCCATCCACTCAAGTTTGTGCTTGAAGATGGTCAAGGAGGTACAGGATCATAGGAGAAATAATTGCTTAATTTCTCTTCCTTGCATTCAAAGCCTGCACCTACTGCACAGGAGGCCATAACTCTATCCACTTGGCTATGTGGGAAATAATATGGGGAGGGGTGGGGGATACCAGAAATTCCCAGTGATGTGCAGCAGGTGACTATATGTCAAATATTGTTAGAACAAATTTAAATGTGAAACATACATTACATATTTTGGCAGTAGCTTTGAAAAAGTAACAGCTGAGGTGTATCAAAGAAAATAATCATCCAATCGCAGAGCCACGGAGGTTCCAGGGATGACTGAGGTTAACTGTTTGTGACCGAAGAAGAGGGGAGAGAGGGAAGGTTAAGTGAGTTTGTGGGAGAGAGTGGAAAGTGTATAATACTAAAAATTTGGGGGAAGGGGGTACAAAAAATAAGATACTGTACAAGTCCACCAGGGAAAGCAGACTGGTTATAAAAATGATATAAAGAGAGGGAAAGAGCAGAAAGTAGTACTAGAGGGCAAAGGAGCCAGGGCAGAATAATAGAGACAACACAGCTCTAGAAACTCATCAAAACCAGAAGCACTGGCAGATAACAATAAAATGCATTCTATGTCACACTAGTCCATCATATAGAACAAATCACCTGGGTAAAAAATAATCTATATAGACATACACAGTTGCATGTATACAGAGACAAATTTCTGCAGTTACTAAGTCTCCATTCCCTACACACAATGTTAGAAACTCTAAAGCACGATTTAGCTTCAGTTCATGTAATCAATAGTGCCAGATTGCAAGAGTGAGAACAAGAGTGAACAAAATAAGACAACTATACCTGAATAAAGTACAAATTAAGAATTAAAGTTGAGCACAAATCCATAAGTAAAGGTCGCACGTCACCAGGTTACATTCCAGTATCCTACAAGTGAGAAATGGTATACAAAGATGGCAGGGAATGCTACGAGGGGATTTTGAACATGCATAGCATCATGGGAAGTACAGAGAGGAGAAAAAAACCTGTTGGGTATTGAATTGATGGACTAGCTGCCGGAATGGGACTAGATCAGGATTGTCTGTATACGACTGTCTCCTAAAACAATCAGTAAGTTTCCAAGAGTAAGTGTATGCTCCTATGAATGTAACTAAAAACTAAGCTATGTGAACTGGAATAATAAGTGGTAAACCTGTACCAAGGGATGTGTAACTTGGATAGATGGGTGAAGGTAGAGAAATATGTGGGAACATAAAAAGAGGTAGTGAACACCAGAAGAAGATGCTAACTGTTGGTAGCTGCAGTTTGGATAACCTTAAAATAGCCAACGTAATCTAGGGACAAAGTAACAATGCTTAATAATTGAAAACAGTTAGCAGCTGCTGGACAATGGGAGTGGCAGAAAGCCAATGGTAAGACAAGGGGACAATTTCCAGATTCAAACTACTGCAGCTGTTATAACTGCGGAGCACTTTTACAAGAGCTAGGTAAGAGAGACGGGATAGTAATACAGGGAGATGTGGGGATATCAGCACTTCCCAGTGATGTGCAGCAGGTGATTATAGGTCAAATATTGTTAGAACACATTTAAATTTGAAACATAGATAACTGCTTTATGACATTAAATATTTGGGCAGTAACTTTGAGAAAGGAACAGCCGAACTGTATCAAAACAAATAAGCATCCAGTTGCAGAGCCATGGACCTTCCATGAATGACTGAAGTTAACTGCTTTGTGACCTGAATAAAGTACAAATTAAGAATTAAAATTGAGCAGAAACCCATAAGTAATTCTCATACATCACCAGGTTATCTTTCGGTATTCTACAAATGAGAAATGGTATATAAAGATCATTAAAACAAAATGTTTCACTGATCCAGGCACAACCAGCTATTATTCACAGCACTGTGGAGCATTGTGGTGATAGTAAGTGTGTTACCTAGATTATGAGATGACCTATAATAGGTACACAATGACATGGAATATAAGCAACAGAAGAAGACAGTTCTCCTGAGGTTATTGATGAAAAGTGTTACCTCAAATGATGCCTCTGTGAGGCACTTTACAACTGCTCTCCAGTTAGGCTTCAGAGACCATGCCTTCCTTGCCTGTGGAAGGGTTTGGGATGCAGGGAGATCAGACACAGAGTACCCCAAGTACTTCCCCAGTAATCAAATGTCAATAAATAAATAAGTTGAACTAAGCAGGCCATTGGAGAGATGGCAACATTGTCACCTGTGAGCCCACAGCCTGCCATGGCCAGTAGTGGGTATCATCCAGGTTTTAACAAATGACACTCCTCTGAATTAACACGTGGGGTGCCTCATCAAGATGTATGTGATATTAACATTACACAGCTAGGCTTTTAAAGGCCCTAGTGGTCGCTAGCCTAGTATATCACTATGAACCTATAAAAATAGCGTTACCCCTTCCCTCTCTCTTATGTCACACAAGCTGACACCAATGTTCATGATCAGTGACCACTTCTTTGGCAAGGTCAGTCACCAGGATAATAACATGGTCTCACACTTCTTCCTACATCAAGCCCCAACACTACAAGCCAACATAATGGAACTGGAATGGTTGTCTTATGGCAGCTTGACACTCCCACTGGAGGATGCAGTCACTAACTGCCCACAACATCCTAGACTACATGACTACTGTGTTCACCTCCCATGACCCTGCTCCATCTCACAGTGTTGCAGTCATCTGTCATGATGTCCTCCCCACCTGTGCTTTGGCCACTGCATAACAAGTATAAGTATGGTGATGTCTGATGGACAGCATGGCCAGTCCATGCACTGCCATGCATAGCCTGGATGTGATAACATATACATCATTCTGTTCTCTGTTGTATATCTCATGGAAGATAGTCTTGGATCAGATGCTACCTCTTACCAATGCTACAATGTCTTGCACCCACCTCTACCTCAGCTTTGGTACTGCTGGTATATATTCCATGCTTGACTGTCTACTCTGCCTTCCATAGCTGGTACTACTGGTGTGAAATGTCCTGCTAAGATGCTTTGCTGCTGCTCAAAATGTTTGCTCTTAATCCTTTGGTGTAGGATTGTACACACAACAGAGATTTTGCTATAAGTTTTAGGACTGTATTGCAGTGCCAGGTTTGAGGTAGCTCGGCAACAGAGGCAACTCTTGAGTAGGCCAGTCACATGCTCCACTTCCTTATGCATTTAAATGGATGTTACATTATAGGCCATTTAATGCAGAGCCTAAGGTTGCTGTTAAGGGTCATCAACCAGGACACTAAGTCATAGCCAGCATCACTTGTGACATGCGACAAACAACATCTCTTTGTATTTACCTGTCTATTATAGTTATGGGTACATCTATCAGTTAGATGACACTGTAGAACATTCCCTCACATGAACCTTTGGCATACGTCAGACATTTGGCAGATGTGAGAGTCATGGGAACTGCCCTGGAGACACATATAGCCATTATAATTAACGCACCTGGAATTATAGACCACAAGGGAGTTAAAATGAGTGAAAGCCTACCTTGTTTATATACTAGAGTTTCTCTGTTTGAGGTGGAGCCTTGATGGCATTCTGTGTACACTCTAGTGATCTCATCACCTCAGGAAAATGGACAATGTTATAAAATACTTACACATTGTTGGTTCTCCTCTCTACAGTCCTGGGAATTCAGATGTGCTCATGCACATGCTGCAGCATAACGTCAAAGACCTTGTCCAGTATGGATGAGACTGACACCTGCAGTATCACTACTGTGTCCATAATAGGCCACTGAAAGGTCTCTGTAGATAATGTGGTTAAAGCTACAGATACCGCAGTATCCACAGGAATGGGCATACCATGCATTCATCCTAGTTCCACTTGTGGGTGACACAGTTTGGGTCTATATCACTTAATCAAATCTTACATCATCGAACACCAGTTTGTTGAACATCTCTTCGTTGAACTCTCAAATAAGCAAACGGATTTTTAATCAAAGATTTTCCAAGGGCAAGCCAATGGTTGGCCACCATATAGAATTTGCCCTTTTCCCTACTGTAGTGAGATCTTGGAGTTGTTATATTTAGTTGGGGGAGGTCACTCACCACATTGGGTGTTTATGCAGGGTGAAGCCCCCACCTGTATTGGTTTTAAGTTTTCTGATTTCTTCCATGGTTGCTAGGGTGGCCTACCATTGGTTTGCCTTAGGAAAAACTTTGATTAAAGTCTGTTAATTTATTTGAGAGTTCAATTAAAAGGTGTTCAAATAGAGGTTCAATTATGTGAGATTCGATTAAGTGATATAGACCCGACACAGTTCAACAAGATCCCTTCCAGTCACCATAATCTGATGGTTATTCTGCTGGTAGTATGTTAGGTACTATTTGTACTTTCTCTTTGGAATGAATGTCTGGGATGTGTAACATTGTGGGCACCATGGTCATAATTTCCAATGGTAGACATTAACACATGCAGTGGAGATATAGCTGCTGTAATCCAGACATCACTCCCCTCACATGCACCATGATTCTCATTATAAAAAGGGAATACAGCATGCTGCAGCATTACCATTTTATGCATTTCTTAATCAGTCCACCATTTTGTGTGGCATCATTTGCAGACCCCATCTGACCTATCTTCATGGGGTTCCTTATCTCCATGCCATTATGCTGTTATTAGCATATATTCCATAGAGGATTATACTGTCCTTGTGCAACTGTGCAAGCTATATCCTTGAATCATCTACATGCTGCATATTGATTCTGTCTACATTAATTTGTGCAGTGCTTAGTGCTAAATGTGTACAAATCCCCACCTTTGTTTCTGGGGGCAAGTTTGATATTCAGAGGTTTGCAAGTGAGCAGTTTGTGCATGCACTATATGAAGTCACTTTTTTGACATTGAAGTGAAAGGGATGTTCCATCACTGCTTTATTTTTTTTATTTTCTTTTACTTCTTGGAAGAAAGTGTGGATTTTGGTTAAGGAGTGCTGCTTTAGCTGAATGTACATCACATCATCTTTACTTTACTGCTTATGAGTAGTGTGGTAGATCCATGAGAATTTTAATAGCTTTGGTGATAAGCCAAGGCTACAGGCAAATTGTTGATGGCAAACCAAGGCTTTAGACACACTGATGATGATGAGTCAAAACTGAAGAAAAATATTTGTGTAGTATATCAACTGCATGTTTTTATCATACTTTTTATATACCTTTGGGAGCATTTTATGCATACATATATATGTATGAGTGCCTACATATTCACACACTTGCACAAACACACACACACACACACACACACACACATAAGCATTACACATCTCTCTCTCACTGTCTCTGTGTGTGTGTGTGTGTGTGTGTGTGTGTGTGTGTGTGTGTGTGTGTGTGTGTGTGTGTGTGTGTGTGTACATACACACAGGCACATATGTACCAACCTAAGCAGTTAGTTTTTTTATAAAATAGTGGTTTTATTTAGATAAGCATAAAATCAGGTCAACTTTGCTACATACAGAAACCAAAATGCAGCAACACATGGAAATTGTTTATCTTCTTATGTACCCTTTGTTAATCAGGGTAGTCCCATTAGGCCAACAACCAGTTTTCAGGGGAGACCCAAGATTGTATTCATATTGACCAGAGGAAATTTGGCTGAGGCACCAAGGAACTTTCCTCTACGCTTTTCAGTAAGCGTTGAGGGATCATTTATATCCACCTGAGTAATAATCATCTCAGACAGATGGGCCTTACTTTAATGTTTCATCCATAGAATGGCATACTCAAGAGTTCAGCACCCCATACCACTTCACTGCAGTTTCAGTAATGGATAATGAATCCAGTCATCTGGATTAGAACCCGCAGCCTTTTGTTTTTTTCAAATCAAGTTGTCATATTTGTGTAATTTTCTGTGACATGATCTCAGTGCAGTGACAGCAGTACCTGTTAACCAGGGTTTAGCATCTGTCATTCATTCATGATTTCAGTAACTGTTGGAGCCTATTTGTATTTAGCCTCACCTCCTAATTTTGAGCTTCTGCAGATCCAAATCATCATTAACAAATCCAAGTATTACTTCATTGAGAGCTACAGATCCCCATTAGTGCCCCCTAATGATTATGGAATTTACCTTAACACCTTTGAAAAGATAAATATCACACCAATACCTTCTTGTTAGGGATTTCCACTTACCCTGGCATTAATTAGCTCTAAATATGGATATGCTGTGTTTCCTGAAATTTGTTAATATCAATGCCCTAGACAGGGTTGCCATCTTTCTTTTTGGCTAAAACTGGACTAAGGTCACACCCCTCACATCACCCATAACTCCACCCATTCCCATCCCTCTCCCTTCCAGGCCCCACCCATTTTGTGACATCACAATGACATCGGCTGATGGGAACACCCTCTTTTTTTCTGTTCCGGATGCCTGCTTTCAGCTGATTTACAAATGTCCCTGCCAGCAGTGCTAAGCTAAAAATCACCACACTCCATTGTCATTCTGATACAATGTTGTGTCTAGAAAGGTCTGTTAAAGAATACTTTGCAACATGAAAATCATAAATACCTCACTGCATCTTCCCATATTTGCTTATCAAAGTAAATGTTCATTATTTAATTTAAAGTTATTGGACTATCCAATTGTGTGATCCTATTTTAACTGAAATTCCAGAAAGAGCAGATATCATAAATTGTATTTAATTATATGCAAAACAATTGCAGAACACACTCAATAAAAAGCAGTCAATATACAACACATGTATGCACAAAAATGTGAAACACACGTATAACATAAACAGATATACATTACAAAAACAGTAGTAACACCGCTACTTTCTTTACCCACACCTTCAAAACGTTTTTCCAAGAACTTTCCTTACAAGCTACATTACTCTATAAAACATTTGTATGTCATATAAACAAACCATTCTTACAATTATCTGATTAAGATTTCATTACCTCCATACCAATGCAATGCATACAGTACTAGCAACTATATTACTTCTATACTAATGCATACAGTACTAACAACTACATATAATTGCAAAACAACTAAGGTCTAAACTGCTAATGTTTAAAGAAACAGAAACATAAATCGGATTTCTTACTAAAAGTATAATAAACTTAAATTTAGTAATGTTGTTGTCTTTCGGCTTTTCCCAGTTAGGGGTCACCACAGTAGAACTCCGGTCCGCTAATGATTGGCAGTAGATTTTCACGAACACTGAGGTGCCAGCTCGACATCCAATCTTCAACAAAGGCACGCCCGTTTACGCATGTCTTTTGAACACCCACCCAACCACAGGGAGGACATGCAGACTCCACACAGAAGGCACTCCCCGCACTCCAGCCGAGAATCGAACGAGAGAACCTCTTGTTGTGAGGCAACAACACTACCGCTGCACCACCGCAGATATAGACATAAATACAGAGAACAACCACAAAATAACAGTTTTAATTAATTAACAGCCTAAAAGGTAATTATGCATTTTGTTATCAATACTCTACAAACTGCGATATACAGATCATCAGAAACAAAATGTTTTTGTTTTCTGATGTCAACACATAGCAGCAAAGTTCAATGTTGCAACTTGCTTTAAAATATGTAAATAATAATACCTTACCATAGAAACTTACTGCTCTGTTCACCCAAAAAGACCAGCTTGAACTTCCTCAGAGGATTCCCAAAATCACCTCCCGCTGACATGGTAAGATGACGGCGACACACAGAATGAAAGGCAGGGAACTGAGCAGGGCCAGGGTCTGTTGTAGGCAGCAACTGCAGAATGGACAGCTGGGAGTCTACTTGACTCAAGTGAAACTAAGTGGGTGGCCCTGGTGGTTTCCAGGACTGGTAATTGCACTTGCTGGTTACTAAGCCACAATACAACCCAAGCGGCTAAGCTGTGATTGCCAAGTATAGCACTACCTCTTCCCACAACCTCAAGCCACCTCTCTGTAACTAAGGGGGGACTAAAGGTAATTGAACTACAATAATCTAAAGTGCTATACAGTCAGAGACCACACCCAACAGCAAATATGAGTGCTGTGTAGATCCTACGATTTACATGTTGGGAGGAAGCAAGCATGACATTGGTTATATTATGGGTGCTGCTACTGTGTGAGACTTTGTAATTTGCGTTAGTATTCTCTCAGTTGTTCACACTGTAGGTTGTGACCGATATTGGCTACTGAAGGAATAAGTAAGGGATTGTAACCCGTGTTTTCTACAATCTCATTTACTATTCTTTGTTTTCTCAGTGTCAGTACTTCAGCATTTAATTTCAATAACTTAGCAAAATGGCACAAAACCTGGAATTCAAGTGTCAAGTTTTGAATGAAATTGATAACCAGACAATTTGTTAGACAACCGAACAGTCTGGTCAAAAAACAGACAGCTGGCAACCCTAGCCCTAGAGTAAATTACAAAACTAACCACTAGATGCGCTAATATCATTGGCCTGGTCCTTACCAACCTAGCCCCTCCCTGAAGTTTACCATACATCGCTTCATCCCTAGTTAAATTTGACCATGTCAGTCATTTCCTAGTGTTACCACTCCACCACTAAGAATGAGAGATTTATTTTAGGGACTTCAGATCAAGTATACTGTATCTTGTTGAAGACCTATGCAAAAACCCCAACAATCTCATGCAAAAAGACTCAAATGAGATGGCTGTCCCATTCACCTTTGACTTTTACCAACACATAAACAGCTACATACAAAAGTCAGTAACTTTCTGCCCTAAGTATAAAGATTAAATGGGCCTATATTATAAGATCGATGGTTGAAAACATCAAACACCATATGGTCGACACCATATGGTCGATGTCTTCAAACATCAAACTTATAAAAACAACAAAAAAAAAAAAAAGAAAAGAAAAAAGTACCCTAACGGGTTTAAGCAGGGGGACGACCCCCCCCCTGCACCCCCACATCCCCCACTATTTAAATATACCAACTCCAAGACAGCACTACATTGCAGTAAATAGAAATCTCCCCTTATGGATATTTCCGTTTACACGTTCAATGTTGTGTGCTTTTGCTAGTCTCGTGTCGACAATATCAGCTTCGATATTGTTGGCTTTTGAGAATATAATATAGACTCACATTAAATGTATATACCTTCTGTGAAGGCTGGGCACTGGGCTGGCAACTCAACAGTGTAAAATCTACTGCCAATCACAAGTAGACAAGTGATCCACTGTGGCGACCCCTAACCGGGAAATGCCAAAAAACATTTTAATGTCCAACAATGTACTGAGCTCATCTATAATGTTATCACGTGTTCCATTTCCAAGGATATAGTCAATATATAGGTAGACAAATTTAGTTCTGACTTAAACTCAGCTACCCACATTCTTGCCCCCAGTATCCCTGAAAATTTAGTTTCCCTGATGTCACCTTGAACATGTTTTAAAATTCCAGTCAAAGTAATGCTTCTGTGAACCAGACAAAATACCAGGCTTCATTCTCATCATTGCCAATAATGAGTCCCAGCCTATCTACAGGGATTTTGTACCTGATGCCTGGAGAACAGCTGCTGTGATTCTTCTACACAAGGGTGGTTATTCTGGAAATCCAGATGATTATAGGCCCATCAGCTTCACCAACCTTATATGCAAAGACATGGAACGTATCATAGCAGTATTCATTTATAATGACATAGTCAACTTAATTGATAAAGATTCCAATCAGTTTAGTTTTCTGAAGGGCAGATCACATCTTCTGAACCTTGCAAGCTTCTCTAAAAAGGTTGCAGAGACTGTGGATAGGGGTCATTCACTGCACACTGCTTATTGTCCCCTGGCCAAGGATTTTGATTCTACCTCTTACTGGTGTTTAAAAAAATTGACAAACTTAAGGTAACACCTTATATCTGCAAGATTGCAATCTGGCTATCACACAGATCACACTTTTAAAATATGTTGATACTCTCTGTGAATGTAAAAGTGTAACTAACAGGGTACCACTGGAATATGCATATAACTGGTGTATTGGGAATATTCTCAAGTTAAATTAAAAAAAAATAATAATTAAATATAAAAGCACAGCATAATAGCATATGGTGAAAAATCAAACTGTTCCAGATCATATGTTTTAAATGGTCCTCCTCTTCTGACATATATAATCATAAGAGATCTGGGTATGTGTATGAAAATTCTCTCTCATGTGATCACATGCTGACATATATGATCATAAGAGATCTGGGTACTTATGTGAAAATTCTCTCTCCCATTATCATCATGTTCCCACTATTGTTCTTCCTTCTTGACCAGAAAATTTCTAAGTGAGTGTCTTCAAGGACCAAAGAAGTCATCCTGCCATCATATTCCTCCCTTATCAGACCCATCATTGAATACAGCACCCTCTTTGATATGTATACATAAAATCATAGTTTTAGAATGACCCCAAAATTCCATACCAAGAAAATCAAAGGCCTTTAATCTGTAAACTATCAAAATAGATTTACACTACTCTCATTTTACTCAGTAGCCTACAGGCTGCTCAAACATGACCTCTGTCATTCTTTTAAAGCCATGAAAGACTCCATCCTATTTGACCTTCGGTTTCTTTATAAAACCAGTGGCTATATAAACACATGCACTTGGAGTCTAAATCCACAACAACAAATAAAGAGAAATATTAGAGAAAGAGGTTTCCACCTCAATGTATTACCAGCCTATGGAACAAATTACCACTACAGGTTAATCAAAGTGCTACTTTCTCTTCATTCAAGGTTAGTATTGGGGACTGGATGGATGGATGGACACAAATTTATAGCAGAATAGTTATGTAAAGGCCTGCTTGATTTGGGAGATAATCACTCCATAACTCTTGAAGAGGGAGGTGTGAACTTCTGAGTGTGTCTGCTTAAACGCGTATATGGCTATAGATTTTATAGTCGTTGCGATCACTTGCATAGTCTTGTTCATATTGTCCTAACACCAAATGAGAGTGAGCTATAACTTGAGACACTGACACTGAGAAAATCAAGAATAAACTCAGTAATTTAGTTCTGAATGCAACAAATAAATCAGTTCACTGGCCGCTTCAGCTGCAGTGCTCAGTTAATGTGCAATCACAGGTTTCAGTTCTCACTGTCTTAAATGCACCTCATAAATAAATAGTGTTCAAGAAATAAAAAGGTCTTTATCAATAGTACATAAAACAGGTAGCTTAAGGACTGTTTTCACCAGGACTTCCACAGTTAGTCAGACTGATAGTTTTTTATCACTACCTTTCTGTTTCAGCTATCCAAACGTCTAAGTAGGTAAAATCTTTTAGATGGTTCTGAGACTCAGCTACCATGACTACCAGCAGCTGTAACCAGCTATAACATGCACTTCTTGGATCCAAATGCTCCAGCCTATGATTGTCTCTTCTTTCATTAAAGTGTTGACTGAAAGTCTTCAGACTCCTCTAGAGTTTCATGTTAACATTGTCCCTCTTCCAATCTCTGAATCAGGGAATGGCTTTGAAAACTGAGGGACACCAAAACTGATTAGTCTTTGCTTGAACCTCTAAAATGTTTCATCAGCTATTGATGTCCACCTGTGCCATTTAGGCAACTTCCTTTTGGCAAAATTTGTATTGGACTAGGGTATTAAATCAAACTGTGGTATGGATTTTATGTGGTACCCCACAAGACCTAAACCATCTCTTATCTTTTTTTTTTTTTTTTTTTTTTGAGGGGGGTGTGAATCTAACAATTCCTTCACAACCTCTGTCTTTTCAATTAATTAATCATCAACTTGTTTCAATTATATACCAAAGATAGCTTACCCCAGTCATTCCAATTTTACACATTGGAGTATTAACAGTAAATCTACTCTGCCTTAGTGAATGCAGTTCCAACTGGACTTTGCGAAAGTGTTGGTGAATCCCAGTCTTCTGAAATGATGACCACTTCAGTGATAGAAGCAGCAGCATACTACTGCGGCGGCATCACCACCTGGTAAATAAATAAATAAATACATAAATAAATAAATAAATAAATAAGTGTATAAAATATGGCTATGGTGATGGGGAAGACAGCATACTAAAAACACTATTGCTATCGCAAATGCACTTTTTTCCTTAACCTCTTCAGTTAAGGTGATCTTCCAATAAACCTTTGTCAAATGCAGGGTAGTAAGAAACATTGTTTGCCCTAGCTCTCAGCCAGCTCTTGTACCCTAGGCATACGGCATCTGTTAAACCTGTTGATACTGCTAAACATTCTGAAGACATTACAAAAATCAGACTATAGTATTGTTTTTTTAGAGTGATACAACAGGACTATTCCTGCTACTCACTGATTCCTTGATTACTCCTAGGTTCAGCATCTCTCTTTGCTTGTTTATGTGCTTTGAGGACTCTGTATAGTATTAAATTAACTTAAATTAACTTTTCCCCTTGGACAGGTGCATATTCGGTGCATATTCAATGAATGTGAACTTTAAGGGAAGAGACGTTAACTGTTGCTCGTGGTCTCTGTTTTCAATGTGCAACTGTGTTGTTTACAAATGGCCATCAGTTTTTGTGCTATAAGACTTAAAAGAGTGCTAATAGGTCAACAGGTAACATAGTTGCCTTTGATAAAGAAATCTGTGGGTTCTGCTCTCATACCATGTAGATGGATTACTGAAAATGCAATACAATATAAAAGGGGTGCTGCACTCTTGAGAGTGACATCCATTAGATGAGACATTAAACTAAGGCCCCATCTGCCTGAATTGGTGGTAGGTGCTGGATCTTTTACATCCAACAGAGTGTCCGTGTGTGTGTGGGTGTGTGTGTGTGTATGTGTGTGTGTGTGTATACATATATATATATATATATATATATATATATATATATATATATATATATATTATATATGTGTGCGTGTGTGTGTGTGTGTGTGTGTGTGTGTGTGTGTGTGTGTGTGTGTGTGATGTGTATATATATATATGTGTGTGTGTGTGTGTGTGTGTGTGTGTGTGTGTGTATATGTATATATATGCACACACACACACACATTTCTATTTTTTCTTTACCACTTATTTTCTCAAAACATCATCAATGTATTCTTTCATAATTGACCCCACTCCATCTTCCACAACCATAATCTAATTTTCACAATATATCTGTCAAAATTAATTTCCCATTACATGAAATTACATTCAGTCCTCCCTTATTGCAAGTACATTTTATCTACCCTTCTCACATATTCTATCTGATTGTTCTTATAATATCCATACATGATCATATTCATATCTGCATTGTTTATATAATTAATATTTGCAGAATTTTTTTCTTCACTCAACTTTTTGCAGTTTCACCATTCTTTTACATTTCAAACAACTGTGCTCTGTTATCTCTTCCTCTCCACAAAATAAACATGCTATTTCAATTTTCTTTTTATATGGCATATTCCCACTTTACTGGTAACTTATTAATTACCAATCTACACAGGAAATCCTGATAATCTACTACCTTGGAAAACCATGTTTTCCTTACTTTAATGTCTTTAATCACTTTTAATGATAATTTTTCCCATGGATTTGCATAATAATGTCGTTTCATCATATCATTAAACTGCATGCTTCTATCCTTCTCAACAGTTTTTATTTTAATTTCCTCATTTATACATTTTTTGTCTTTTTTCTTATTCTCATTATCTCACAGAATTTGTTGTACTTGTTTTAAAACATACTCAGTATTAATTTTGTTATCATCTTCCTTCATCCACTCTATACCAGTTTAAAAAAGCTGAATAAGCAACTGGATTTAATAACCACAGTCTCACTTAATCTTCACGCATATACAGCAAGTAATGATTGAAAGTGTATATTCATTTAAGGACCTGGGTATATGGGTAGATCCAGCTTTGAGTTTTTCTAATGATATCAACCAATTGATCAATGATAGTTATAGAACTATAGGTTGTATAAAAAGATGTATAAAGTCCTAGAAATCAGAACTTATGAAGTCATTTTTTGTTAATTACATTAGACCAAAGCTTAAGTATGGAATAACTACATGGAAATCTTATCTTATAAGAAAACTAGCATGAGTAAACTGGAAAGAGTACAGTAGAAATATACCAAGAGCATCCACATATGAGAAAATTAAGTTATTATAAATGACAAAAATACATGATCTTTACTGTGTCTCTTATAGATATTTAAAAGGAGATCTTATTCAAGTATATAGGACATTTAGAGACAACTATCTCTGAGAATATTTTGCGTTATCAAAAAGTAGTAGAGAATCATCAGACAACCTATGTAGAAGATTTTGTTTGAATGAGAAGTGTACTAATTGGTTCTCTGAGAAAGCAGCTTATGCATAGAACAGACTATCAAACTATATTAAAGCAAGACTGGTTTAGATATTTTTAAGAACAGCCTGTACATATATTATGGTAACAACTTGGTATATTGGCAGACTAGAAGGGCATATATGCCTGTGCTTGACTTATGTTTATGTATGCACATATACGATTTACTTTTCACAGTTTTCTGGGATCATATAAACATTTGACATATATGCAATTTTTCCATTAATATAGATTTCAACAATTCAATAGAATAACCTTTATCCTGAATGATAATCTGTATGTCCTGCACAGAAAACATATGTCTTTCATTTCTTTTATTAGTCACCTCATTGCATCATACTACATCATTTTCCCATATTTTATCCCTGACAAAGGCACTTCTCTCATTCAAAAATACACACCCCCAATTTTCACATCACCCACACCCTTACTTTTATATTTATTCAAGGTAATTCCCATTTCCTTTAAACATCCATTGAGACAAACTAGTACTTCCTCCATTCATATTTTGTGCTTAGCAACTACAACTATATCACCTGCATATGTCAAAAGAACTGGAAGCGCCATTTCCTTTTACATCACATATCTAGCATCTTTCATTTTACAAACTATTTCAGTCACTATTACATTCATTATCAATGCAAAAAATATTCCACTAATGGGACATCCTGGTCTTATACCACATTTCATGCACATTCCTATCTCAACCACCCATTCACTAACACTTTCATTCTATTATTTTGATATGCTAACATATGCACTCTCATAGTTTTATTACATATTGCATAACTTCCCACAAAACATCATATACCACTATATGAAATGCTTTGCTAGGTTGACCAATCATAAGTTTTACATCCTCCCTTTTAATGATAATATCATTTCACAATTTCTCTAACAAACAATAACAATTCTTGATATCCCTTTTCTTTTATACCATATGTACTGTCTTCTGTAGTATCCCTCACCCTTGCTCCTGTTCTCCTCTGTATTATTCTCATTAAAATTGCATAATCTGTGTTATCTGATGGGTCTGCAATATTTTATTTTATTCTTCATATCTTTATTCCATATAAATTTTAATATTCCACTACATAACTCTTTATAAACAAACCCTTCTTTTGGCCATTAATTCAGTATATGTACAAAATACCCTCTATGACAATATATTAATTTCCTGTCCATTCTATACTTTATACCATGTAGGCCTGAAAGTGAATCAAAATTTACTTTCCTAAGTACTTGATCCAATTCAGTAATAGTAATTTATTTTTCAAATTCTTCTTTAACTCATTCTGGATTTTTCTTTTACTTTCCATTCTGTTTCATTTTCTGTCTTTTTACTCATACATATTTCCACATGCTGTACTACAGTAATTATTGTCTGGTATTAAATTATTTTTTTACCTCTCCTTATAGGTTTTTAATTTCCCTCATTATGCTAATATTCTTCTTTACTATTTTACTGAAATATGCAAATGCCTACACATTTTTCTGTAGCTCTGCCTAACCGGTAGTGCCTTAATGGTATCTTGACGTTTTTTATATATTTCTTTTTGCATAATATAATATTCTCTTTCTTTAATACATTTCTAAATATTTTCACATAGTTCAGTTTCGCTTCCTTTCTGCAATTAAAAAAAAAACTTTTTATACTTTTTTTTTCAGTTCAATTCACCATTCAGAGCAGTTTTATAGAAGTCCTTCATGGTTGTATGATCCTCACATAACTGCAATACTTCCCACTCTCCAATATCATCCCATAATTTCTCATTTATTCTTTTTATTCCTTTCATATTTTTAATAAACTCCCTTTCTTCCATCACCTCCATCCATATAACTAAATTGTCTGAAAAATCTGTCACATATGTAGCATCATCTGCTAGCTACAAGCTTTCTAATAATAAAAAATAATCAATTTCAGATCCAAGGGCCCCTCTGTAA